>NC_057812.1:394051393-394351393 GCF_018294505.1 Triticum aestivum | reverse complement strand
CACCACAACCTTTGTCACCGCCAAGGCGGGGACATCAAGACGATGAGAGGGACCCTCGGCCCACTCAACAGTGGAAACCACGGGAACCTTTGCGACAAACGTTTCCACCACGACCTCCGTCACCTCCTAGGCGGGGAGATCAGCCACAACTGCAGGCGATGACGGACAGGTATTCATCATCCACGAGGCGCCCTACACCAAAACTCCTACGCATGCTACCGGTGCAAAGGGATGGTATCTTTCCAACGGAGAATCAGCGCAAGCGCGAGAGGCGTCGGAGAAACCGCCATGTTCTTTATAAAGAACTTGAGGACTTAGTCCTTCGACACACTCAGGTACGTTTACGACCCGATGGTGCGGTCGTTCAAGAAATTGACAGTATCAAATTCCGCATCTCCCCCGACTAGGAGCGACATGAGCGGTATAGCTATCTGCTCAGCCGGTTGGCGCCGAAACCACGTAAGACATCCACGAGAAGCACTGAGCAAGGGAGCAAGGTGGTTCCTTCTTCATCCCTTCCCCAGAAGAATGAAGAACATATGAAGGCGACTACGCCAGCACCCCCACTAGAGAATCAGAAGATGCCAGCGCCGACGGCCACACCGATGGAAGGCGTTGAAGAAGCCAAGCTTACGTTCTCCTCCAACAACGAAGTAGCTTCCGATGGTATAGCCAACGCTGCCCTCCCACAAGAAGCAACACTTCCCATAGAGTTTCCTCTTGTTCCCTCTGAAAGGATGGACCAAGATGGAGAAGCCCAAGCTCAGCAGGAGGCTGAAAAAGCGAAGGAACCAACTGAGAAGAACCTTGCCTTGTGCAGTACACTTGGAGTGAAGACAAGTGAAGGGTCAAGTAATGGATGGCGACCTCCCGCCATCACCGAGGAGTTTGACTATCCTTCTGAAGAAGAGATTGTGCCGAACCCAAAGGCAGACTTCCAGAGGACCTTCCTACCGTGCCTTGGCCTTGTTCATGCATGGCTCAGGGGTGCAGACGGGGATGCCAAGATGAGCTCATCGACATCGGAAGAAGCTGCAAGATCCAGGGCCACGTGTCTTCCTGTGACTACAGGGAAAGGCTCATTAGATGGAGGGAGAACTTCACAAAATTAATATACATACAAGCATCACTACACCGACATTACATCAAGGCTTCCTCAAGACCTTGAAGGACGACGACAAGTTGCAAACTGGCTAGGGGCCAATACAAGATTAAAATCAATCGCCCGTCAAGGCATGACGGATGGGTTTCCCAGAGATGGAGAACGCCAAGATAACCTTGATGATGATGAATGCTTCTCCGACTCATCTTCCTCGCCATCGTTGGAGAGTCGCCCGCACTCGCCTCGTTACCATGAACTAGCTTCATCGGTTTTGTCAGATTACGAGGGAGGTGATGAAGACCTCCACACCGCGCCCGTTTGCATGGTAAATCATGGTGATAGCCTTGTGGATCAAGATCCTGCTGCCAAGCCACCCGTTGATGGCACCCAGGGCCCAAGTGCTGTAAACAAAGTAGCACCACAAGAAGTGTCTCAAGAAGAAGAGGTCAGAAGCCAGCGCCAGACGATTGACCAGTTGCCGTCAAAGCTTGACCAGTTCATTGAGCTCATGATGAACAACCAAGGCGTTCCTCCACAAGGCGTTCTACAGTGAGTGGTGGATCCGCAAGAGGAGGAACTCCAGGTGGGCCCTCCTACCAGGGTGCCCTTAAATGATGTGCCTCAACACGACCCCAACACACAAGCTCGGCCTTGGGTTAGCCCTGCTGGTTCTGCCAACGCAGTACCACACGCGGTTATGCTGAAGGACTATCACGACATGGTTGGGGATATGGTGGACAAGAAGTTCAAGCAAATGGCGATAGATCAAGCCCCTCGCACCACCGAGAGTGATCTGGAGAAGCCTTACGAGGTGTGGCATGACATGATGGCGTATCCTGCAGGGTGGCACCCACTTAAGTTCCGTCAATTTGATGGAACCGGTGATGCAAGGGAGCACTTGGCATACTTCGAGGCGGCATGCGGCGACATAGCAAACAACCCGTCACTTCTCCTTCGCCAATTTTCAGGGTCATTAACCGGGCCCGCCTTCCATTGGTACAACCGTTTACCGGTTGGGTCCATTGGGAGTTGGGAGGCCATGAAAGAGGTTTTCAAGAAGCACTTCGTCGCCATGAAGAAGGAATTCTTGGTTGTCGAGCTGGCACAAGTCCGACAATGACGAGACGAGTCCATTGATGACTACATCATCCGCTTCCGCAATAGTTATGTGTGTCTCGCCAGGGAGATGCACCTCGAGGATGCCATTGAGATGTGCGTCCATGGGATGCAGCAACATTGGTCACTTGAAGTCTCTCGACGTGAGCCTAGAACTTTTATTGCCCTTAGCACGGCGGTAGCGGCCACAAAACTTGAGTTTGAGAAATCACCGCAGATAATGGAGCTCTATAAGAATGCTAGTGCATTTGATCCCGCCAAGCGCTTCGCCTCGACGTCCAAGCAAATCAACAATGGTAGCAGGGCGAAGGCACCAGCTGAAACGAACACCACCAAGGTCTTCTCGTCTGCACTACAAGGCCATGTACCCATCTTGGGTGCAAGAGGCGAACAAGCCGGAGGGAGGCAACGCCCGTCGATGCAGGAGCTCCTCAAGAAGCAGTACGTCTTCCGTCGGGAGCTCATCAAGGACATGTTCGACCAGTTGATGGAACATCGAGCCTTGAGCTTCCCAGAGCCTCGGAGGCCTGATCAGGTGAGGATGACAAATAATCCTTTATTTTGCCCATATCACAGGTATGTGGGACATGTCATTGAAGATTGTGTCGCGTTCAAAGAATGGCTCCAAAGAGCCATTAATGAGAGGAGGATCAACCTCGACCCAGAAGCTATCAACCCAGATTACCATGCAGTAAACATGGTGAGCATGAAGTTACCATCTCCGCCAAGTGAAGACACGAAGCTCAAAGAAACATGGGTGCCACTAGCCCAAGTTGAATACCAGCTATCCAACCTCGTCCTCTCGAAGACGCTGGTATCTCCCTTTCGGCAACAGGTAACCCCAACCATTCCCATGGAGGAGCCTTGGAGGACGGTGCACCGAAGGCCGTACACAAGGAGGCTTCCACCCCAACATCCTCACTCGGCTTTGCCAGAAAGAGCTCCCCCAAGAATTCTATGGCGGTTCGATCCAAGTCAACGCCGGCCTCCACCAATATTTGTCCCTATGTCAGAGGGCGACGAGCCTTTTCCTTGACGGGGGCGTGTGCTACCAACCTTGGCGTAGTTCTTGCCACCCGGCTGGGGGCAAGCACCAATAAAGGAGGGGGAGAAAGTTCAAGAAGGAGCCATCTCATCCCAATCACCAAGCATAGAGAGTTGCAACGTCATCCATGACTACAGCGACACCCCTTCCGAAGACGTGTTTACTCCTGAAGAGCAAGCTGTCCTCCACGCCGAAGAGGTGACAAAGGAAGTGCCATTGGAAGAGATGAACATGAACCTGCATGGGGGAAAGTCCTACCTAAACCACTAAAGATCAAGCCAACAAGGGTACAGAAGCCAAGCGCCCCAAAGGAGGCCCCTGTGCAGGAGGAGGAATCTGAACACCAAGGCCAAGAGAAGATGAAGGCAGGTGATGTCGACTACAACATCATCTCCCACCTCAAGCGGATCCCTGCACTTTTGAGTGTGCATGATGCGCTCATGATGGTGCCTAACCTTCGCGAAGCCCTTATCAAGGTGCTCCAGGCTCCGGAACTCTACGAGGTGTCCATGGCGAAACACCGTCTTTGCTCCAGCCCCTTGTTCGTGAGCGAGATCACATTCGACGAGGATGATAATCTCATAGATGATGGTGACCACAACCGACCATTGTATGTGGAAGGTAATATTGGTGTTGCACATCTTCGCAGGATCCTCATAGACCCAGGGTCTGCCGTGAACATTCTCCCTCTTTGGAGTTTGACGCGGGCAGGTTTTATGGTGGACGACTTGGAGGCTACTGACGTGATGATCTGCGGCTTCGACAACCAAGGGAAGCCTATGCTAGGTGCCATTACATTGAAGATCCCGATGTCAACTTTTAGCTTCAAGGTGCGGTTCTTCGTCATCGAGGCGAATACCTCCTACTGCGCCCTTCTAGGAAGACCGTGGATCCACAAGTACCTAGTCGTTCCATCCACCCTCCATCAATGCCTGAAGTTCCTCGACGCCAGCGGTACACAAAAGCGCATCATCGGGAACATATCTTCTTATACTATGCAGGAGTCTCACCATGCAGATGCGAAGTACTATTTCCCCATTGTAGATAGCGACCAACATTTGGGGCGCACAACACCTCCGGTGGATCTCTTGACCAAACCAGGTTTTGGGCCAGTAGCCGAGATGAAACTCCCCATCATGCCGAGCTCACCTGCCGATGCAAAGGGCTCCTCCCCTCGGACCTATAGGGGCCAAGTTCGTAGGAGGCCATATTCATCTGTGCAGTACAACTATAGCCCCTCTTCCCAATGGCAGGTAGGGAACTCTACTTCGACATCATGTGGAACAGGATCTTCTATGCCTGGTCCAGTGGCCCCATTATTGTTGAAGGAAAGGTTCCCGATGTCAACACCAATCACGCTGAGGTCGGCAACAACAATTTCTCAAGAGGCTACCACTTCTTCATCAACTTTGGCGCTCCGAGAGCCCATTTGTTTAACACTTGGAAGCTCTGCAGGTGCCCAGGAAGGCTCCAGGATGCTAACAGGAGGAAATGATGAGCCACCACCCATCACGCTACGGGCACGCAACCCCCGGAGGGAAGAACCTGCGCCCGTACCAATTGCAGATAGAAGAAGAATAAAAGAAGTGGAGGAAGTCGCAAGGGGAGCTCAAGGTGTACATCCCCCGTCGCTCTATATCTCAGTGACTTCCCCATTGGAGGTTTTGGCAATCCCCAGTTTGCCCGGATCTAGAGTCCAGACCATTTTCTGCAAAGTCCCGCAGGTAAAACAATGTGATTTTGTATTTGAATTTCTCCAAACTTGCAGTGACCCAGAGGAGGTACTACCGACAATGAAGGCGGAGCCCAAGATGGTTCGTTTGCTGGAGAAGGCTGGGATCACTCTTGGGCAGAACAACAGGATGCCTTCACCACCCGCCATATGCGAGGAATGGTGGAGACAAGAAGAAGACCTCATCAAGCAAAAAGGCAAAGCTCAACCAAAGTTTGGGCTTGGCTACAACAACTCCGACGCACCCGACAATGAGGGGAAGCTCAGCTCCATGCAAGCACCACGAGAACCAGAAGATAGAAGGCGACCGGTGCTAGAAGGAGACTTCTACAACAATGACATGCCTTTTGGGTTGAAGAATGGAGGTGCAACATATCAGCATGCCATGACATGCGTCCTTGGTGATCCGATACACGATGCGATGGAATGCTGTACCTACGACGTCCCTGCCGATGAAGAGGAGGAGCTCGGTGTCGGAACACGAGTCAACTACCACACCATGTCCGTCTCATCAAGTGATGAGTCCGACACTTTGTCCGCCATTCCTCATCAACAACACTCTGCCAATGGTGAGCCAAGTGATGCCGAGGAACTTTGTCCATTTCGGCACCACATGAGTTAGAAGATGGAGGACAACCCACCATTGATGATCTCGTCCAAGTCAACCTTGGAACAGAGGACGACCCACGCCCCACTTTCGTTAGCGCCATGCTGACGGATGAGGAGCGGGAGGACTATCGAAGCTTCTTGATGGAGTATCGAGACTGCTTCGCCTGGAGTTAGAATGAGATGCCAGGATTGGACCCTCGTGTCACTACACACAAGTTGGCGATTGACCCACGGTTTCGTCCCATCAAGCAGCAATCACGACGGTTACGTCCAGAACTTGAAGACGATGTCATCGCAGAGGTCGACAAGCTAATCGCCACAGGTTTCATCAAGGAGACGAAGTATCCATGGTGGCTCGCCAATATTGTCCCGATGGAGAAGAAGAATGGGCAGATACGAATCTGCCAGGATTTCTGCGACCTCAATCGCGCCTGCCCAAAGGATGACTTTCCTCTCCCAATCCAAGAGATCATCATCGACTCCACCACATGCCATGGAGCACTTTCCTTCATGGACGGTACATCGGGCTACAACCAGATCAAGATGGATCTCGCTGATGCCATCGACACCGCTTTCAGGACATCGAAGGGAAATTTCTACTATACGGTCATGCCATTCGGACTGAAGAATGCTGGTGCAACTTACCAGCGCGCCATGACATGTGTTCTTGGTGATTTAATCCACCATTCAATGGAATGCTATGTTGATGACATGGTAGTCAAAACCAAGGATGGAAAGTATCATCAGGAGGATCTTCGAGTTGTCTTCGAGCGGCTACGTCAACATCAACTGAAGATAAACCAAATGAAGTGTTCCTTTGTTGTTCGGTCAGGTCTCTTCCTCGGCTTTGTTGTTCGTCATCGAGGCACAGAGATCGAGCCTAAGAAGATCAAGGCCATCCTCGACATGCCACCGCCCCAAGATCTCAAAGAGTTGAGGTCATTGCAAGGGAAGCTTGCGTACATCAGGCGCTTCATCTCCAACCTCTCTGGACGCATCCAGCCTTTCTCAAGCCTCACGAAGAAAGGAGCTCCGTTCATGTGGGATGAAGGATGCCAACGTGGATTTGATGAGATCAAAAGGTACCTCCTTAATCCACCTATCTTGGCAGCTCCCGTCAAGGGGCGCCCACTCATTCTATACATTGCAGCGCAGCCTACTTCGATAGGTGCTTTGTTCGCTCAAAACAATGATGAGGGGAAGGAGGTGGCGTGTTATTATTTGAGCCGCACCATGGTGGGGGCTGAGCGAAACTACTCTTCTATAGAGAAGTTGTGCTTGGCCCTAATCTTTGCTTTGAAGAAGCTCAGGCACTACACGTTGAAGCATGAAGTCTAGCTCGTCGCGAGGGCGGACCCCGTGAGGTACGTTTTAAGTCAGCCCGCGCTCATGGGGCGACATGGAAAATGGGCACTTATCATGACGGAGTTTGACATCACCTTTGTGCCTCAAAAAGCAATCAAGGGTCAAGCCATGGCAGAGTTTCTCGCAGCACACCCAATTCCAGATCACTCACCTCTTGTCACGGACCTCCCCGACGAGGAGGTTTTCAATGTCAACCTCGACACATCATGGGAGCTTTACTTTGACGGTGCCTCCCGCATGGACGCCAACTCCGATGGTACCCCAAGACGAAGAGCCGGTGCAGGTTTGGTGTTCAAGACGCCACAAGGAGGGGTGATGTATCACTCATTCTCCCTCCTCAAAGAAGAATTCTCCAACAATGAAGCAAAGTACAAGGCACTCATTTTCAACCTCCTCTTGGCGCTCTCCATGGAGGTTCGTTCCTTGCGGGCTTACGGAGACTCTCAACTCATCATTCGTCAAGTCAACGACATCTATGAGGTTCGCAAGCCTGAACTGGTGCCGTACTATTGCGCGGCCCGGAATCTAATGGAAAAATTTCAACATGTTGAAGTGATCCATGTCCCGCGAAGTAGGAATGCACCTGCTGATGCCTTGGCAAAACTACAGCAGCATTGGTGCTCCCAGATAATGAAACAATGCAGGTGAACGTGGAAGAAAGGTGGCTACTCCCGGCTGTTTTGGTGCTCATTCCGGCGGAGTGGCTGCAACCATTCCTCGACTACTTCAAGCATGGGAGCCTCCCCGACGGCCCTGTCACGAGGCGCCAACTACAACGACGACTCCCTTTCTATCTTTTTTTAAGCAGGTGTCCTATATAGACGTTCGCATGGGCAGGAGGTCCTACTTTGATGCGTCAACCGAAGTGAAGCCGACAAGATCCTACAGGAGATGTATCATGGAGTCTGCGGCGGGCACCAAGGAGGGGCCAAGATGTATCATAGTACACGTCTAGCAGGATACTACTGGCCCGGCATTATGTCAGACTGCCTTCGGGTGGCTAGATCGTGCCACAACTATCAAGTTCATGGTGATTTCAAGCACAGGCCGCCAGTCCCTCTTCACCCTACCATTCCCTCTTGGCCATTCGATGCTTGGGGAATCGACGTCATCGGCCCTATCGACCCTCCATCTTCCAGGGGCACCGCTTGATCCTCGCCGCGACGGACTACTTCTCGAAGTGGGCGGAAGCTGTTCCGTTACGGGAGGTGAAGAGCGACAACGTCATCAACTTCCTAGAGTGAAACATCATATATCGCTTTGGGATGCCTCATCGGATCACCTCCGACAATGGCAAGGCCTTCAAGTCCAACAAGATGTATAGGTTCACGGAGAAGTACAACATCATGTGGAACTACTGCACTGGCTACTACCCTCAAGCTAACGGTGCGATCGAGGCTTTCAACAAGACGCTCGGCAAGATACTCAAGAAGACGGTGACAAGGAGTCGGAGAGACTGGCATGATCGTCTCTTTGAGTCCTTATGGGCGTACCGTGTCACAGTCTGTACCCCAACGTAGGCGACTCCATTTTCTCTCGTTTATGGGAGTGAGGCGGTCCTACCACTGGAGGTCCAGCTACCCTCTTTGAGGGTGGCTATCCAAGATGAGATCGCCCAAGACGAACAAGTACAACTGCGGTTTCAGGAGCTCGACGCCCTTGAAGAGGGGCGACTTAATGCCCTACAAAACCTGGAGCTTTACCACCAGAATATGGTGAGAGCTTACGACAAGATCGTCAAGCAACGCGTCTTCCGAAAAAGCGAGTTGGTTCTCGTGCTCAGGCGGCCCATCGTCGTGACGCACAAGACGAAGGGCAAGTTCGAACCAAAGTGGGAAGGGCCATACATCATCGAGCAAGTCTACGACGGGGGAGCATACCAGCTTGTAGATTCCCAGGGAGTCTGACCAATTCCCCCAATCAACGGAAGGTTCCTCAAAAAATATTTTTCTTAAAATTTTGCTTCTTTTGGTTTTTCATTGGGGAAACTTTTCTGTGGGATTTCAGATCCATGATGCATTCTCCTTAGCATTTAGTGGATATATCTAGTTTTCTCCAATTTTTACGGACTAAGCCCAACAAAAAAATGGCTTCCCCCTATCGCACTACGCTTTTGATTGAAGTTTCGGCTACCCTAGGACTCGTTGGAGGGTGGCACAATGTGTCAAGTTGCAGGTGGAGCGGCTCCTACACCCACAATGCACGACACGTACCAGGTGTATGCTTCCGGAGGCAGCGGAGATGATTACTTTGGCACTTCTGAGTATTGAGACCCACGCTCTTCATGTTTCCCAGCATGCCTCGTGTTCACAGAGGCTCGCACTCCAGGGAAGACTATAGGAAAAGATCATGGAGGGCTGCCTGACCCAACACAAGTTGGTTTGGTGAGTAGTCACATGGCAACCCTAGGGTGCGCCACCAGAAGCCCCAGATAATGTGCTAGAGGGTTTTTCCTAGTCCACAGAGGTGAACAGTTGCCTTCCAAGTTCTCAAGGTGGGTCCCTAAAAATCCTGGAAGAAGAGTCCTCAAGAAGTTCAGCCAAATGTCAAAGCAAGTCCATGAAGTTCGCGGCCAATCAGTCATCCGCGTGAGCAATAAAAATAAAATTCCCAAAGTCCAAGAAGCAAATTCAAGAAAAATCCCAACAGTACAAGAAGAAATCAAGTGGTCCCAAGCAGAAAGGGACCCACTGGAAGGAAGGAGGGAGGTAGCTATTCACCACCCCTCAATATGCACAAAGACAAATCGCCAAGCTGTTGTCCCAAAATCATTTAACCTCAACTTACCACACCCAAGTCTCTGGGTTCATGGGGCGTGTGCAGGGGGCATGTTGAGCTATGGCGGCCCTCAATATGATGATGGGCTAGAGTATGAATTTTTGTTGCCTCTCAGAAGCATCCCGAAACATGACGTCTTCATACACGTACACCAAAGCTTTTTAAGTTGTTGAGTTACAATCGTCAAGGTCTTTCGACGGTTCCCAATGACAAGTCCTTCGGTAGCCTTCTCGGATATCACACCTATAGCTGGTGTATAACGGGAAAGCCAACATTTTAAAACCCACAAACTTTTTCCCCTCTCTTTTTCGCCTGTTTTCCATTGGTGTTCCTAGTTGTGCTCCTCCAACATCTTTTGCAGCCATGGAGAGACACTCCCTGTCAACGTAGACGGCCTTTTGACGACAACTGCTACATCGAACTATGTCATGGGTGTTTGGGTGCAGCAGTACCCATGCGTCCCTGACAACACCGACGACAGCCCGACAACCAATGGTCTACACCGACATGCATGATGGGCGACAGAAGGCAACACCTGCACTCATGGAGGTGGAGCCGATTCGCCCCCGCAACCCTGTGTCTAACAACAATGAAGCATGGGGGCAACGTCAACCCCTCAATTATTCGTAATGCCGATGGTGTCCCGGCGGACCACCAGAGTTGTCACACCATGGATGGTGTGATGGTTCGCTCAACAAAGGGGAGCTATCGACGGTATACCGATGCCTCACCTACATCAACACAAGGAGATCATGGGAGAAGTGCAACGCGCCAGTGTGGCCAATGTGAATCTGTGAAACCCTCCAATCAAGTCGGATGGCACCGTAGCAGCTAGACGGTCGTGACGAAATTGGTAAATTTTTATTTTTCGTTTTCAGGACAAGGCATGATGTTTCGCCATGGAATGAAGACAGGATAGGGTTCCTTTGTTGGCTGGCATCGTGCGTGTTATACGATCCAACGAGCACCCTAAAGAACAGAAGTGTGGATAGACATGCCTACACTAATTTACCTTACTATCAGTCAATCATCTTCGGGACGACGCTCGATGTCACGGACCTCGGGTCAATACCTCTCAAGGCTGCACACATGTTGATGCGCCAATTCATTACTGAAAAAAGAAATGTTTTCACCAAACTAAGTTCGATCGCTTCACGCTCGAACTTTATTTGGTGAGGGGGCATTTGTTCGACGAGTAATTATACATTTCCAATAATGAATTTTTTTTGAGATTTTCCATGCAGGTATTACATTTGCAAGACATGTCTGATTTGTTCATTTTGGAACACATCATTTAAGATCATGAACGTAAACAAGGCTAGTTCATATTGCATGTACTATACATATACGTATTTGTATTTGGGTATTGGCGGCCGGCCGGCAAGCTCGCGCGTACGTACCTAAATACACAAAAAAAGTCATACATGTGCTTGCACGTGAGATTCAAGCCCTCACTCATTAGGTGTGCATGTACATGCATGAAGTGGTTTAGCTATCCATGCACGCACGAATACACACAGGAGGTGCCTTTTGATCTTGTAGATTGGCACATATATGTACGTGAATCTCTATTACTGCTGGTACATGCATGGAGGATCAAGAATATGCCAGTGTGCATGTATTTGCACCCGTATATCAGCCGGCAAGCTCGCGTGTGTACGTGTTCAAATACCTGAAGCCAGCTATACTTAGAAGAAGAAAAAAAAAGCAAGGAAGCTGCCGGAGGTGTGTGTATAATCGGGAAGTCACCAGATTTAGGAAACAAAACAACCGACCTCAATGTTTATCATTGAAAGGCATACGTGAAACAACCGAGGTATGTATTGATTTATTTCCTTTTCTTGATGCAGACTTGGACATCAAGGAAAATAATAGAAGGAAGAAACCAGGCGGCGGCTGCGTGCAGCCCCGGCTCTCCCATCCTATAAATATGAGACATCCAGCCACCACGTCCCAAGAAGTCACGCACGGAGAGCACGTAGAACAACACATCCACGGCACGCAGAAACATCCAGCCATCACGATTCCAGAACTCACGCAGCAAGAAGAAGTAGAAGGAGAGAAGAAGAGATCGGCCTTGATATCTCATCACAACAACGCCGGCGATCATCCGTACAAGAAGCAGGCGCCTCGGCAGCAACATGAACACCAAGTCGATTTTCTCGAACGGTAAAGTTATCATCTAATCACTCCTTCATCCTTTATTATTGCATGCATGCACAACACGTGGTGGCGCGGTGGAGCTCGCAATCATGCAGCACTTCGTTGGCGTTATCGTCATCTTCCTCAAGCTAACCAAGATGACGAGGCTATTCCCGGACTTCACCAAGGCGTGGAAGACGAGGGCGTGTCGATGGGGCTGCCGGCGCGCAGCCCATTGGCCTCCTTTGTGGTGGCTACCCTTGGTGTTGAGATCGACGATGTCTACTTCGTCAAGCTAGAGCCCCGGAGGCGCGGAGCTCGCAAGGATTCCGCCATGTGCCGCGGAGGATGCCGCCGCCATGCCGCAACGGATCGCGGCGCGGAGTTCACCAAGATGACACCAGTGTCAACTTCATCAAGCCGGCGCCATGGAGGACGAAGGCGTGGAGGCTCGGGGGCTTCCACCGTCGTGCCGCGGTGGATGGCGCCACGGAGTTCGCCAAGATGACGCCAAACTCAACATCATCAACCTGGTGCCGCAAGGATGCGTGCCGGGGAGCTCGCAAGAAGGACGCCCGCCATCCACTTCGTCATGCTGGAGCTAGAGGACGGAGGCGAGGCACCCGTTGGGGATGCCGCCGACGTCTACTTCGTCAAGCTGGAGCCCGGAGGCGTGCAGCTCGCAGGGATTGCGCCGTGTGCCGCGGAGGAAGGCGAGATGGAGCTCGCTAGGACGACGCCCGTCTTCTTCTTCATCAAGCCGGTGCCATGGAGGACAAAGGCGTGGAGGCTCGCAATGATGGCGCCGCCATGCTGCGGTGGATAGCGGCGCGGAGCTCGCCAAGACGATACCAACACCAATATCATCAAGCCGGTGCCATGGAGGACGGAGGCGTGGAGCTCGCAAGGATGCCGCTTCCGTGCCGCGGTGGATGGCGCCCCGGAGTTCGCCAAGATGACGCCAATGTCAACAACATCAACCCGGTACCGCGAAGGATCGTGGCGTGGAGTTCGCAAGAAGGACACCACCAATGTCTACCTCGTCAAGATGGAGCCCGCGACCCGGAGCCATGAAGATGACACACACCCTCGGTGCTGCCCGCAACATGGAGCCCGGGATGCGAAGAAGATGGTGCTACACAATGACGTGTCTTCACCAACCCTTACCACTACATGGTGCTATTTGCGACACGAAGCCCATTAAGACGAGGCGTGATGGCGAGGAGGCGGCATGACTTCACCAACACTAACTCCCGATAGCCCTGTGAGGAGGTGCCCTTGTCTTGGAGGACCATCGTAAACACGGCGTCCAGCCGAGACGAGGCGCCAACCACACTGGCATTGCCGATACAAGCGTGCGTTGGTTTTACACCGATGCTGGTATCCACAAAAGATTACTCCCATGAGGCAACCCCTTGCATACCCGACGAAGCCGCTACATCGTCAAGAAGTCCGAGCTGAGCAGGACCCATGCAACTTCAACACCAACTATATCAATGTTGTCAAGACCGACGAGGCGCGACGGCGAGGGCGAACATGGCCAGCACAAAGCCATGTTTTGAGCGGCACGTGTACCAACAAGGACACGAGCTTTGATGTCGCCCACACCATACACTCACACCATCATCATCATGCATGGAGAACGCGAAGCGAGGACGACGAAGTCGACCACACGGCTTAATCGGAGGTATCTCGCGGAGCAACCCGTAGGAGTAATTAACCGGGAGCTTTTCGAGGCCTCGGGAACCAGGAGACCGCACATCGCCATAGTCAGGCAGGCCGCGCTAGTAGGCCACGGAGCGCAACCATTTTTTTATGGGATCTTGTAATTTTGTTCATCCAAAGAGATAAATGAAATACTTGTTTCCCGTATCACTTTTCTTTGTGTACTACGATACACTGGCACGCCCGCATTTTTCTTTTCCCCGGCACATGAGATAAATCCACACTCCTTCTCTTCCCTTCTCACGGAGTGCACATAAGATTTTTCTCGTGTCAAACACACATGTCTCGTTCTCAGGGCACACCGGATGAGCGCTCCGTACAGCTAAAACCAAACTCGAGTTTCCCCAAGGGGCGCTGCAAAGGACTCTAGCTTGGACCAACACTCAGAGGAGCACCGGCCCAGGGGGGTTAAAATAAAGATGACCCTTGGATTGGCCGACCCAAGGGAGAAAAGGCTAGGTGGCAAATGGTAAAACCAAGGTTGGGCCTTGCTGGAGGAGTTTTATTCAAGGCGAACTGTCAAGGGGTTCCCATTATTACCCAACCATGTAAGGAACGCAAAATCAAGGAACATAACACCGGTATGACGGAAACTAGGGCGGCAAGAGTGGAACAAAACACCAGGCATAAGGCCGAGCCTTCCACCCTTTACCAAGTATATAGATGCATTAATTAAATAAGAGATATTGTGATATCCCAACAAATATCCATGTTCCAACATGGAACAAGCTCAAATCTTCACCTGCAACTAACAACGCTATAAGAGGGGCTGAGCAAAGCGGTAACATAGCCAAACAACGGTTTGCTAGGACAAGGTGGGTTAGAGGCTTGGCTTAGCAATACGGGAGGCATGATAAGCAAGTGGTAGGTATCATAGCATAGGCATAGCAAAAGAGCGAGCATCTAGCAAGCAAAGATAGAAGTGATTTCGAGGGTATGGTCATCTTGCCTGCAAAGTTCTCCGAGAAGACGAAAGCTTGATCCTCGAAAACGTACTCAATGGGCTCCTCGATCACAAACTCGTCTCCCGGCTCTACCCAAATCAAGAACACAAACAAAGGGAGACACAATCAACCACGGTGCAATGCGCAAACAACATGATGCAAAAGCATGGCATGATATGCGGGATGTGATATGCGATGCATATGCATTCTTCGGAAAGGAAAGATTGAACCTAGACTCAACTTGGAAAACCAATAGTTCCACTGGAAAGATGAGTTGATTTCGGTCGAAATCGATATAAAGATCACCGGAATCGGGTGCACGGTTTGCAAATGGCAAGCAAAACAAATAGTATGACACCGATCTGCGATTAACAGCACGAGGCCATCTAAATGCATCAAGAACAACAAGCTACTAAACTCTAACATAACAACAAAATACATGGCAGGGATCCAATCAAGATGCTTGACAAAAGATGAACACTAAGCTACGGCTAAATCACTCAATAGCAGGTTCAAACAAGCATGGCAAAAGTGCAAAAGATATCAGGTTACAGACTTGGTGAAATAAACAACATGTTAGGAATTTAACATCAGGAAGCAATGTTTAGAGCAAGATAACAACATGCTACAGGAACATATCATGGCAAAGCAAGGCATGGCATGAAGCTACTCAAAGCATAAAACAAAAGTCCCTTACTCAGCATAAGCCAAAAGGGATCAGAAAATACAATGGCAACCATGTGAACATAGCAATTAGCGCTAACAGATTCAGACTTGGTAGAAAACTGGAACATGGCAAAACATATATTAAGTAGGCATGTTTACGAGCTCGATGAACTCACCACAAGGAACTGCATGACAAACTAAGCATACACCCAGCACGTAGACATGGCATAGAAGCTAAACATGGCAAGAACAACATCATAGCAACCATGGATCAACTACAACAGCCTTGGCAAAAATGCTTAACACGTAAACAATCTTCCAGGAACATTTTATAGCAAAAGTAGAGCTTGATTGAGTCAAGCTAGGGTGCTCCATAAATGCAAACAAAGACATGGATGGATAGAGCACCACAATATCTACAAAACATCCTTACTGATCATGCTCAAAAGAGGCATGGATCACTCGGTAGCAACATGAATACATGGCATAAAAATATTAACAGGACAAAGACTTAAAAGATTTCTAAGTCCCTGAAATCAGCAACATTACGAGGGCTACTTTGCATGCTTGTGCTAGTCACCACAAAGACCACAAAAATACATGGCATACACCCCTGTAAAGATGGCATGGCATACTTCAAAACACATGTAGAGCTCAAGATCATAGGAGGCACACATTTATCATGGCAAAAATGACTAATGTCCGGTTACTGATATGAATCTGAAACTAACAGAAACTAGCACTCTTGCAATAGCATTTAGGGCATCAAGATGAGCTCAAATGAACATGATGCAATGAGATGAAATGAAGTACTCGTTGAGACGAACAATTTGACATGCTATGCCCAAAACGGAGCCACGGTTGCAGAGTTATGACATGATAAAAAATGCAAAATATTACTGGGACAAAATGACTTAGGGAAAATTGGACCTCGTGAAAAGTCAACGCGGGCGGCGGATTGCCGGAATTCCACCGGAGCTGGCCGGAGAAGGCCGGGGAGGTCGGATCCGGGGTTTCCTCCACCGCATCTCGCCGGATCCGGGCTGGAGGTCAACTAGGAGGCGACGGACGACGAGGTAGGGGCGCGGGGCGGCGCCATGCCGGGGTAGCGGAGCAGGCACGGGTCGCCGGCGGCGAGCCGGTGGCGCGGGGCGGCGAGGTACGAGCGCGGGCGGCGATTAGGCGGAGCAGGGCGAAGGCGGTGGCGCAGGCGCGAGGAGGCGACGCGACGAGGTTGGTGGGGCACGGTATAGGTCGGCGGCGAGGCGTGGTGCGGCGGCGGCGGCCGGACGGCCAGGACGACGGCGGCGCACGGCGGGCGGCGGAGCGTGGGCGCATGCGGGCCGGGCGGTGGCGCGAACGGGCTCGCGCGGGCCCCGGATGGGCTCCGCGGTCCAGCAGTGCGAGAATGGCGGCGGTGGACAGGTGGTGGCTCCTGATTGGCTGAGGGCGAGGGCGGACACGTCCGGTCGCCGGCGGACATGTCCGGCGGCGCGAGGAAGAGGAAGGCTAGGGTTAGACCGCGAATTCCGGAGAGGGGCACATATTTATAGGTAGAGGGAGCTAGGAGAGTCCAAATGAGGTGTGGTTTTTGGCCACGCGATCGGGATCGAACGACCGAGATGATGGAGGGGGTTTAGATGGGTTTTCGGTCACTTTGGAAGGGTGTTGGGTTGCAACACACACGAGGCCTTTACGGTTCCCCAGTTAACCATTGGAGTATCAAACGAAGTCCAAATGGTACGAAACTTGACAGACAGTCTACCAGTAGTAAACCAAGGCCGCTTGGCAAGTCTCGGTCCAATCCGAAAACGTCTAACACACGCACACGAAAAGAGGCAAAAGGAGACACCGGAGGACATAGGAGCGCCGGATTGCAAAACGGACAACGGGGAAAATGCTCGGATGCATGAGACGAACATGTATGCAAATGCGATGCACATGATGACATGATATGAAATGCACGACACGCAAGCAAAGACAATGCAATAACAGCAAATAACTGGAAGACACCTGGCACATCGGTCTCGGGGCGTTACACCGATGTCTTAGTGCTTAATACAAAAGATAGAATGGTACATACTGCATCAACTGTAAAATCTTTGGAGGAGGTTTGCATTCCATGGATGCTTGGATTCCTTGCTAGAGTCATCTCTCTTGCGTGCTCTGGGCTTCTTTGCATCGATCCAGTAGTAGGAGTCGTTGCCCAATGCTTTGCTGATGACGAAGGGGCCTTCCCATGGGCCGAGAGCTTGTGCTGGCCGGCTATTTGCTGGATCTACCGGAGCACAAGGTCTCCCTCTTGGAAGGATCTTGGCTTGACCTTTCGACTATAGTATCGGCGTAGGCTCTGCTAGTAGATGGCGGACCGGCTGAGTGCTAACAGCTGGTCCTCTTCCAGCAGATCGGCGTTGTCTTCTCGTGCCTCCTTTGCTTCCGCTTCCATGTACATGGTGACGTGAGGTGAGTCGAACTCGATTTCAGTTGGAATGATAGCCTTGGCCCCATACGCAAGGTAGAAAGGAGTGAAGCTGGTGGATTTGTTCGGCATGGTGCGCAGGCTCTAGAGGACGGCCGGCAGCTCATCGATCCAGCAGCCGGCCGATCACTCCAGAGGCTCGACCAGTCGGGGATTGATGCCGGAGAGGATGAGTCTGTTTGCTCGCTCGACTTGGCCGTTTGACCGTGGATGGGAAACAGACACTAAGTCCAATCGGATGCCCTGCGTCGCGCAGAAATGAGCCAAAGCTCCTTCGACAAAATTGGTGCCATTATCGGTGATGATGCTGTGCGGCACACCGTACCGGATGGTGATATCTACAATGAAGGTAACAACAGTCGAACCGTTCAATTTCTTGATTGGCTTTGCTTCAATCCATTTGGTGAACTTGTCCATGGCGACAACCAGGTGGGTCATGCCGCGGCATGCTGTCTTGAATGGTCCCACTATGTCCAACCCCCATACGGCAAAGGGCCAAGCGAGGGGAATGGTCTTGAGTGCAGAAGCCGGCAAATGTTGATTGGAACTGAACTTCTGGCACCCTTTGCAATGCTTGACCAACTCCTTGGCATCCTCCAAAGTAGTCGGCCAGAAGAAACCATGGAGGAAGGCTTTGGCGACAAGGGATCTGGAGGCTGCATGGTGCCCGCACTCACCTTGGTGGATACCCTTGAGAATTGCTTGGCCCTTCTTTGGCTCTACACAGCGTTGGAAGACTCCAGTCACACTGCGTCTGGCAAGCTCTCTGTTTACTATCATGTAGGCTCCTGCTCGGCTCTGCACTTGCCGGGCCGAGATCTCATCAGCCCACAGCTCTCTGTTCACTAGAAATTCGAGGATGGGAAGTGCCCATGACGGTGCTTGAATTTCTTCTACTGCCACTATGGCCACTTGCACTAGGGTGGTTGGGCTGGGAGGTGGCGGGCTGGCTGCCACTTGCTGCATCGTTGAAGTCTCTAGGCCGACTGTTGCAGCCCTCGGGCCGAGTTGTGGAGTCCCTGGGTCGGGTGCGACTGCTATAGTCCCCGAGCCGCTTGGTGAAGTCCCTGGGTCGGCTGCTACATCCCCCGTGCCAACTGCCGAAGTCCTCGAGCCGACTGCCGCAGCCCCCGAGTCCGATCTGACTGCTTCGGGAGGAGCCGGCACGAAGATGGACTCCGATTCTGGAGAAAGCTTGATCGATGGCTTGCGGAGGCAGTGAAGGGGGACGCCGGCTGGTATTGCTTGACGGGTGGAGCCGATCCGTGCCAGAGCATCAGCTGGCTCGTTTTCATTCCATGGCGCCTGAAGCAACTCGCACCCCTCAAAATATCCGCTTTGCTGCTAAACAAGGAAGCGGTAACTTTCCATGTTTGCATCCTTGGCATCCCAATCGCTAGATGACTGCTGGACCACCAAGTCGGAGTCGCCGTAGCGCAGGATCCGGCGGATGCCAATTTCCTTGGCCAGCCGAAGGCCGTATACGAGCGCCTCGTACTCAGCCACATTGTTGGAGGCGGCAAAATGGATTTGCAATGTCTATCGGAGCTTGTCGCCTTTGGGTGAGGTGAGGACAATGCCGGCTCCCATGCCGGTGCTCATCTTCGAGGCATCAAAGTGCATCCGCCAATAGGTGGAGTCCGGAGCTGGCGGTAGGTACTAGGTCTCGGCCCAGTCGACGAGGAAGTTGGCCAGTGCTTGGGACATGATGGCGGTGCGTGGCTGCTAAAAGATGGTATAAGGGCCAACTCGATGGCCAATTTGGCCACCTGGCCAGATGCGTCTCTATTGCCAATGATCTCAGTAAGTGGGGCAACGCAAACAAAAGTGACCGGGTGCTCTTGAAAGTATGGCTTCAGCTTCTTGGCTGTGAAGTGCACGCCGTAGCACATTTTCTAGTAATGGGGGTAGTTTTGCTTTGAGGTTGAGAGCACCTCGCTCAAATAATATACAAGCCTCTGGACCGGCCGTGCCTACCAGCCTCTGGGCATTCTACCACCATTACAATACTGACTAGCCGGCTGGTGGCAGCAATGTAGAGGTACATGGGTTCCTTATCAGCCGGAGCCGCCGGGACAGGCGGCCTGGTCAACATCTTCTTCAACTGGAGAAAAGCTTCATCCATCTTCTCATTCCACTCGAAGTGAGTTGTTTTCTTCATGAGCTGGTATAGGGGAAGAGCCTTCTCACCCAGCCGACTGATGAAATGGTTGAAGGATGCCAAGCAGCCAGTGAATTTCTAGACATCTGTCAGTCGGGTGGGTCTCTCCATCCTCTCGATGGCCTTGATCTTCATAGGGTTGCACTCAATGCCGCATTCTGAGACCGGGAAACCAAGGAGCTGGCCAACTAGTACTCCAAAGACACATTTCTATGGGTTGAGCTTGATCTGAAACTGGCGCAGATTTTCAAAAGTTTCCTTGAGGTCTTCCAAGAGGGTGTCACGCTTCTCCATCTTTACCGCAATATCATCCACCTAGACATGGGTGTTTCTGCCAAGCTGCTTGAGGAGGCACTTCTGCATGCAACGTTGGAAGGTGTCGGCGTTTTGGGAATGGGGGTCCCCAGACTTGCCTGCCTACAGCCCGCAGCGTGGCTGAGCCAGCAGGCCGTACGGCTCATCTTCACCAACAAAGCGCCCAAGACGCTCGCGAGGGGCCAAGCCTCGCGAGGTGGACGACACAAGACATCCTCTGTAGGGGCCTAGCTAGGCAGGCTCATGAGGAGCGGAGATATCAAGGCGAGGCAAACCTCACGAGGCTCTCGTGACGTGAGCCGTGACGATCGAAACCAGGCGAGCGCCAGCGCGTGCAGCGTCCTTGTTTCCTCTTTGGTGCAAAGGGGGCAGGCGCAGCCGCGGAGTACCAAGGCCTCAGGCAAAGATTTCCATTTTGGTGCAACAAGACCAAGACCATGGACTGCAAGACGGAGGTCATCGTGGAGCCCAGAACAGCGTCACCACCAGAACTTTGTGCAGGCGAAGACTACTTTTGTTAGGATAGCTTGTACTAGCTGTCTTCCTTCAAATTAGCCCGCCATTGTTGGCTCCCTTCCTGCTCGATATTTGGGAAGAGGACCAAGGCCTCTATAAATAGGACTAGCCACCACAGTGGAGAGGAGGATCTCATCTCGGCTAGAGAGACCACCCCCACACACACAAGCTCACCGAGCTCAAGAACGCCTCAACCTCAGGAGGCCATTCTTCCCTTGTATTGTTCATCATCAGCCAAGAGGCAATCCACCACCACCACACTGGAGTAGGGTATTACACCACAACGGTGGCCTGAACCAGTATGAACCTTGTGTCCTTCTGTGTTGTGAGTTTGTCGAGTTCGTCCGCAAGATCCTAGCGAGCTAGAGCGTAGATCAGTTGGAGGGAAAGACTTCGCGCGCACCCCTGTTTTCGAACCTTAAGGGTTTGCCGGAACCCCATACCCCGAAAGAATGTGGCACCGGCATTTCTCAAGCCGAATGTCATGGTCAGGTAGTAGAATGCTCCAAATGGTGTGATGAAGGCAGTCTTCAAGCAGTCCTGAGTAGGCATCCAAGAAACTCAACAGCTTGCATCTGGCTTTGGAGTCTATCGCTTGATCAATCCGAGGCAAAACAAATGGATCTTGTGGGCAAGCTTTGTTGAGACTTATGTAATCAATGCACATGCGCCACTTGTTGTTCTTCTTTAGTATAAGGACTGGGTTGACAAGCCACTCTAGAAAAAAACACTTCCATGATGAAGCCGGCTGCTAGAAGCCGGGCTATCTCTTCACCAACGATTCTTCTCTTTTCCTCCGACAGTCGGCGGAAGGGCTATTTGACTGCCTTGGCTTCTGCTCCAACATATATCTTGTGCTCCGTGAAATCCATCGGAACACCAGGCATGTCCTTAGGGGACCATGCGAAGATGTCTCGATTCTCACGAAGGAAATCGACGAGCTCGCTTTCCTATTTTCTATCAAGGTTGGCACCTATGACATCAAATCTCTCTGGGTGCTCAGGGTCCAAAGGGATCTTCTTTGTTTCTTTGGCTGGCTGGAAGGAGACCTGGGTTTCTGACTCTTTGGGCTCTGGGGACATGTCTGGCTGCTTGCTGGTCATGGCCACCACTCGGTCCAGGAGCTTCTTCTCGGCAGCAATCACAAGGGACTCGGCCAGCCGGCTGCTAGCCGCAGCACAATCGGCCGACTTCTCATAGTCCCGAGATATTGTGATAATGCCCTTGGTTCCTAGCATCTCCATCTTGAGGTAAGCATAGAGTGGCACTGCCATGAACTTGGCCAGATCCGGCCGGCCCAGGAGTACATGGTAAGGGCTCTCGAGGTCCACCACCTCAAACCAAATTGCTTTGCGGCGGAAGTAATCCTTGTCTCTGAAGATGACATCTATCTTGACCATGCCGATTGGTGAGAAGGACAGGGCGGTCACAATACGATGGAAAACAGTTCGGTTGGGCTAGAGCTGCCTCTCTTTAATGCACAACTTTTCCATGGTATCGCGGTATTGAATGTTGATGCTGCTGCCACCATCTATCAGAATTTAGGAGAAACGAGCAGCTCACCTCTCTGTCATAAGCGTGGCATTCATCACCAGAGCATAAGAACCTGGAGAGGGCATCACCTCTGGGTGGTCAGCCCGGCTCTAGCTGATGGGCTTCTCAAACCAATGCATGAATTCAGGAGCACTTGAAGCGATGACGTTCACCTCTCGGTGTTGCTGACGCTAGCTGTGCTGATCGTCCACCACACTAGTGAAGACAACATAAGATCCATGCTCTTCAGGGTAGTCATCTTGAATGGCACCGACTGCTGGACAGACTGCTGGCTGCTGAGGACGAGGCGGTGGCGGGCTACCAGGCGGAGGGGCTAGCCGTCCTTCGCCCTTGAAGATTGGGGTGAGCCAATGGCACTTCCGGGTGGTGTGGTTGGATGGCTTCGCACCGCTGTGGAACTTGCAGGGAGGATCAAGGGTCTGCTCATAGGAGATGGCGGGTAGCCAGGCGTGCTTGCCGCCCTTTTGACATTCGGAGAGTGGTTGTCCTTCAGGTTGCCGGTCTTCGACTGTTTCCACCTGCCGGCTAGTGGAAGCCGGCTACGGGACTTTGCATTTGTTGTCATTCGGCTCCTGGCGCAAACTGCTGTCTTGAGCCAGCGTTCGAGGAGCCGGGGGGTAACTTCCCAGAAGCGTCCACCCGGAGCTCCGACTTCATGGAGGAGTCAGTAGTGGTGTACTTGTCTACTATGATCTGTAGTTCGTCGAGCGTGGCCGGCTTGTCGCAGAGGAGCCGGTGCTTGAGTAAGGTGACCTCTCGGCACCCAGCGGCGAAGTACTCGATTTCTTGGACCTCATGCACCCCTTCGCAGGAGTTGCGCAGTTCGTCCCACCGCGTCAGGTAGTCGCGAGTGGACTCGTCAGGGCCTTGAACGCACAGTGAGAGTTGGCGGGGCTTGGGAGCCTCTTGTAGGTGCCGGTGAAGTTGAGGATGAACACTTCAGTGAAATCAACCAAGTTGTTGACGTTGTAGGGCTTGAGGTTGTTTAGCCACGTCCGGGGCGTGCCCTGGAGCATGAGCGGGACGTACTTCACAGCAACACGCTTGTTGTTGTTGGCTATGCTGACGGCTATGGAATAGTCTACCAGCCAATCCTCCGGCATCACGGAGCCGTTGTACTTGGGCATGTTTCTTGCGAGTGAGAAACCTTTGGGGAAGGGCTCGTCACGAATGCGAGGGTCGAAGCAATGCGGACCCACTGTATCCTCTTCTTCTAGCGCCAAGGATTGAGCCAGGCACTCAATCCGATGGCGGGCGTCATTCTCTCTGACTCCTTCTCGGCGGCCTAGCTGGTCGCCAAGAGTTGGGTGGTCAACAGGTGGCGGGGAAGCGCACCTCTCCCTTAGAGGAGGCGGAGGGGGTGGATCGTCTCCCCATCGTTCAACTGCTCATTGGCGGCCGTCTTGATCATGCTCGACGCTGATGCGACTCCGTCAGCGGTTGGAAGCCGGCTCCTCGTCTTGCCTATCGCAGGCGCCGCCTGTCGGCATCCGGGAGGTCGCGCCATGCTCTTCGCAAAGGGGTGGGTTCTCAACCCGCTGGTTAGGCTCTTCCACGCAACAGCCGGTTTCTTGCTCCACGGCAGCCGCATCAATAAGCTGCTGATGTCGCTCCGTCATGTAGCGACGCTCATCGCCCTCCAAGTGGTCCAGTTCGTCTGCTGCCGCCTGGGCAGCACGTATGTTCTCCATAGGCATGGCGTAGACTGGGCGGTCTACCCCAAACATGCTGTCGACGGCGCCGCCTTGCTGTCGCACCGTGCCTACGCGACTGGGCCCAGCAGCAGTCGGCGTGCCGCCAACAGCACGGTCAACCTCACGCTGGAAGGCCTCAGAGAGGCGTCTCATGGTAGCCAGCTTCTTGGCATTCTCCATGAGTGAGACGCGGCAAGCTTCCAGCGTCTCAGAATCCGCATCCGCCGCAATGGGCATGGACAGGTCCGGCATTGCCAGCTGCAATGGGTCCTGGCAGGCTCATCCGGAAGCCCCATTGTGGCTAATAATAAGCACCTCTGTGACGGTGTTTTCGCCACTCTCCGCGCGAGGAAGCGGGTCGTCGATGACCACCACGTTGGTGGGGAAGGAGTCGGAGGACACCGTGTCGGTGTTGACAAGCATCGGATCAGTGGAGCCAACTGACTCCAGGTCAGTGGCAGGCTCGTCGGCGATGTGTAGCTTGCCGAGAAGGTCGACGAAGCAGCTCTTGGAACTGGCTGCTCTCGCTTCGGGTGCAGGCTCGATGGAGACGCGAAGCTCACCAACAAGATCAGCGAGGCTGGACGCCGCGCAGGCGACTTCCGCACTGTGCAGCACATCGACGCAAATGCTATTGGGCGAGCCGAGCTGGCTGCGCTCGCGAGGGAGGAACAGGGTTCTCGTACAGAACAGATCTACGGACGACGGTGCACCTAGCCCCATGGTGTGCGCCAAATGTCGGGGGTGTCGTGCGACATATGCCAACGTATGGCTTATCATGGAGGAGGCCAAGAATACATCGCCGGTGCCAGGAAATGGGATAAGGTGCAAACATGCCCACCGGTGAATCTTACCTAGGTTCGGGGCTCTCCTAGGAGAGAACACCCCTACTCCTACTTTGCGGGGTCTCCGCGTGATCACTCAAGCACAACGGTGGCTACAAGCTTGCTCCGTGAGATGTTTCTCTAGAGGGGGAAGAAGAGCAAGGCTAGCCCTAGCTTACTCCCTCTATATGTGTGTGTGTGTGGGTGTGCTAACTTCCTGTGAGGCTCAACCCTTTGCATGGGTGCCCTGGGGGGTTTATATAGGCTTACCCTCTAGGGGTACAATGTAATCCGACCTGGTGTAGGACCCGGCTGTCAGTGTCCGTAGATGCGGGCTTCTCTGCCGACCGCTGGGGCTCGCCGCCTGGTGGGTCCTGCCAGCTGTCTCGTACTTCGCCGACATGTCGCGCCGTTGGGGGAGCGTGGCTACATTACCCGCCGCCTGGCGGTCGTTCACTGTAGCCACTCTCCGTCTCTTCTGATTAATGGTGCACAGACTTTGAGGGAAGGGGGAAGGCCGACTGCTGGGAGTCGGCAATCCATCTGCCAGCTGGTGGATCCCACACCTTGTAGCTTCTCACTGACAGGTAGGGCCTGCCACCTGGGGCCGTACCGACAGCTCATAGTGGGAGCATCGCCTTCTCTGCCATGGGTGATGTCATGGGAGGCGTGGCAACAGTGTTGCGTCGGGCGAGGGATGTCCGCCCAGTACGCCGCACTGTAGCCACACTATGCCTTGGATTCGAGGGTGGCAGGCGTCCCTGTAGCCACGCCTCGTCTCGTCGTCATAACATGGTGCAAACTTTGAGGGCGATTGGGGCCGCCTGCTAGAAGTCGGCCTTTCTGGAGTCTGTCTGCTAGGAGCCGGCCCATCGCGGGGTCGTCTTCTGGGTGCCGCCGCTCTTGAGCATACGATCGTTCGGACCAACCTGCCTTGAGAAGGCGGCCCGTTGTCTTCGAGGCTTGAGGGGCGCAGCCGGCCCCGATGTCTTCAAACACCACGGGGGCTGATGAGGCTACCCATGCTCACTTACTCCGACGGTAGTGTTCCTACAGTAAGAGATCCAAGGTTGCTGCACCCCAAGTGAGGAAAGTCCCAGTGGGGCTGGCTGACGTTGAAGGTACTTTGACCATCAGCGCCACCCTTGATGACAAATAGGAAAGCACCCTCATTGCCTTCCTGCAGGCTAATATCGATGTGTTTGCTTGGCAACCATCTGATATCCCCGGTGTTCCCAGGGAGGTAATCGAGCACCACCTTGCTGTCTGCCCACATGCCCGACCTGTCAAGCAGAAAGTCCAGAAGCAAGCCTTGGAAAGGCAGCAGTTCATTGCCGAGGAGATCAAGAAACTTGAGGCAGCTAGTTTGGTCAAAGGAGTACTGCATCCTACATGGTTAGAAAATCCAGTGGTAGTCCGAGAGGCAAATGGGAAACGGAGGCCTTGCATTGATTTCATGGATCTCAACAAGGCTTGCCCGAAGGACCCATTTCCCTTGCCATGTATCGCCTAGATTGTAGACTCCACTTCAGGGTGTAATTCACTCTCCTTTCTGGACGCGTACTCTGGATATCACCAGATTTTCATGTCCAAAGAAGATGAAGAGAAGACATCATTCATCACTCCATGTGGTACGTACTGCGTTGTCCGCATGCCATTCGGACAAAAGAGAGTCGGGTCCACTTTTGCAAGGGCAGTTTAGATTGGTTTTAAGCCATAGTTATACAGAAACATAGAAGCCTATACGGATGATATCGTGGTCAAAACCAAGGATAAGACCACTCTTATACATGATTTGGTGGAGACATTTGCTAATCTGCACAAGATCAATTTGAAGCTTAATCCGGAGAAGTGTGTGTTTGGAGTCCCCTCCGGCAAGCTGCTTGGTTTCTTCGTGTCCCATCAGGGGATCGAAGCTAACCCCTGATATGTCTACAACATATCTATAATTTTTGATTGTTCCATGCTATTATATTATCCATCTTGGAAGTTTTATATGCATTTATATGCTATTTTATATGATTTTTGGACTAATCTATTAACCTAGAGCCCAATGCTAGTTTCTGTTTTTTCCTTGTTTTTGAGTTTTACAAAAAGGAATACCAAACGAAGTCCAATTGACGTGCCAATTTTTGATGATTTTTTATGTACGAAAAGAAGCCCCCGGAGTAAAATAGTTGGGCCAGAAGAGTCCCGAGCCATCCACGAGGGTGGAGGGCGCCCCCTACCCCCTGGGCGCGCCCCCTGCCTCGTGGATGACTCAGAGACCCGCCTGACATGAGACCGATGCCAAAAATTCCTATAAATACAAAAACCCACGAAAAGAAACCTAGATCGGGAGTTCTGCCACCGCAAGCATCTGTAGCCACCAAAACCAATCGGGACCCTGTTCCAGCACCCTGCCGAAGGGGGGAATCATCACCGGTGGCCATCTTCATCATCCCGATGCTCTCCATGATGAGGATGGAGTAGTTCACCCTCGGGCTGAGGGTATGTACTAGTGGCTATGTGTTTGATCTCTCTCTCTCTCTCTCGTGTTCTTGATTTGGCACGATCTTGATGTACCGCGAGCTTTGCTACTATAGTTGGATTTTATGATGTTTCTCCCCCTCTACCGTCTTGTGATGGATTGAGTTTTCCCTTTGAAGGTATCTTATCAGATTGAGTCTTTAAGGATTTGCGAACACTTGATGTATGTCTTGCGTGGGATACCCATGGTGAAAATGGGGTATTCTATTGATTCACTTGACGTATGTTTTGGTGATCAACGTGCGGGTTCCGTGACCTTGGGAATCTAGACATAGGGGTTGGCACATGTTTTCGTCTTGGCTCTCCGGTAGAAACTTTGAGGCACTCTTTGAAGTTCTTTGTGTTGGTTGAATAGATGAAAATGAGATTGTGTGATGCACATCGTATAATCATACCCGCGGATACTTGAGGTGACATTGGAGTATCTGGTTGACATTAGGGTTTTGGTTGATTTTTGTCTTAAGGTGTTATTTTACTACGAACTCTAGGGCTGTTTGTGACACTTATAGGAATAGCCCAATGGATTGATCGGAGAGAATAACTTTGAGGTGGTTTCGTACCCTACAATAATCTCTTCGTTTATTCTCCACTATTAGTTACTTTGGAGTGACTCTTTGTTGCATGTTGATGGATAGTTATGATCTAATTATGTTATTCTTGTTGAGAGAACTTGCACTAGTGAAAGTATGAACCCTAGGCCTTGTTTCGAACCATTGCAATACCGTTTGTGCTCACTTTTATCATTATTTACCTTGCTTTTTTATATTTTCAGATTACAAAAACCTATATCTACCATCCATATTGCACTTGTATCGCCATCTCTTTGCCGAACTAATGCACCTATACAATTTACCATTGTATTGGGTGTGTTGGGGAAACAAGAGACTCTATTCTCTTTGGTTGCAGGGTTGTTTGAGAGAGACCATCTTCATCCTATGCCTCCCATGGATTGATAAACCTTAGGTCATCCACTTGAGGGAAATTTTCTACTGTCCTACAAACCTCTGCACTTGGAGGCCCGACAATGTCTACACGAAGAAGGTTGTGTAGTAGACATCAAGCTCTTTTTTGGCGCCGTTGCCGGGGAGGTTAGTGCTTGAAGGTATATTTTTAGTGCAATCAAATATTTTAGTTATTTGTTTTATCACTAGTTACTTTATAAAAGAACAAAAAATGGAATTGAGGGTGCCTCATATGCTTCATCTTTTTAATATCTTTCCTGAAAATAAGGATTCCGATAATTGTGCCAAAATGTTAGAATAAGAATGCAATAAAATGTATGGCATACAATCTTTGAATGATGAGCATGACTGCAATGTTGTTAGTATGAACTCTTTGAATATCCGTAGTACTAATGATGATTGCACTAGTCATGAAAATATCTCTTATAAGCATGTCAATTTTTGTGGAGTGCATAGAGTTTGCAAGTACACACCAAATAGGGTAGATAGATTTTCCAAGAGGCATAAGTATTGAGAAACTAAATGGTTGCAAGAGAGGCATAAGTATTTAAATTTTCTTTTCCATCCTTGTGAACTTTGTAATGAACATGATCATTCAAATCTCCAATGCAAATTGTTTCACGATTGTATCGTGTCCAAAAATTGTGATGACTTGATTTCCCTTGCGCATCATAATGAACATAGTTTGCTTGTTTGTTATGAAGAAATGAAATGTATAACTAAGGATATTCCAAAAATTTTCCTTGATAAAGTTCTTGATTTTGATCTAGAGGAAATTTATATGTATTGTGCGGTGAATTGCATTGAAAATCCTTATAGTGCCAATTACATAAAAACAAGAAAACAAATAGAAGATGAAGAGAATACTAATGAAAGGGAAGAGATTTCCCAATATCCTCCTATTCTTTCTTATGATGAATCAGGTAATGAGGAGGAGCCTTCTATTCAACCAATCTCATTAATAAGGAGCTCCAAAAAGAGGATTAAACCCATACTTAATGTGAGGAAGAAAAAGAAAAGATAGAGAAGCAAAGGTAAAAAAGGTATCCCTCCCAAATGATGTTGCTCCTATTACTCATTGTGATGATGATAATTATTGGTGCTATCCATACTATTAATGATGAGAGTGATTATGCTTATGATATGAAAAGGCCCAAGCTTGGGGATGCTATGTTTAATGAAGATGATAATTTTAGTCTTCCAAGTTTTGATGAGCAATTTTATTATGATGATAGCATGCCTCCTATTAAAGATGATTATATTAATGAAAGTGGGTTTGTAAGAGTGTCAACTTTAGGAAGTAATGATCCCACTATTTTGGAGGATGTTGAATCTTATTGTGATAATTATAAAATTGGATTTGGAGAGGTCATGACTTTATTTAGTAATGATTCCACTATCTTGGAAGAGGTTTCAATTGAGAACAAAGTTGCTACTTATGATGATTATTGTGATGATTATGTGGCACAGCACAAAGAAACCATCTCAAAGAAGTACCGTGATAAGGGGATGCTCAAGACGGACAACAAAGTTACTGTAGAGCACAACGCCACTTTCTTGTGCTGGTTTAAATAGCAAGTTCTTGAAAATCAACCGAAAGAGGGTAGTTCGGACGGATTGCGCGTACATGCCTTAGCACATGGCACCGCGCCCAAGCTCGCGACCTATCAGTCCTACGATATCAATGGGTACACATTCTACACGGAGGCCAAAGACATGGATATTGATTACCAGAACTCTGGGGTGGCAATTCAATACGTGACTGATGTGAACGACACAACTGAGAGATTCTACGGATGGTTCGAAGAGATATGGGAGCTTGACTATGCTGGAATGCACGATGCGAGGATGTTCTGTGTCATATGGGCCAAGGACGTCGTAAGAGAAAACAAGTATTTCACCACCATGTCTATACCCGACGCGAAGAGCACTCCCGTGAACGTTAACATCATCGCCAAAAATGAGCCATGGGTACACGCTAAGCACATGACACAATGCTTCTTCTTAACCGACCAAGCCAATCCCAACCGTGTTGTCGTGAGGAGAACCAAAAGGAGCATCGTCGGAATGGATGGAGTAGCCAACGAGGAAGACTATGACCAATATGGCAACCAGATGAGGGAAGATGACGATGAAGATGAAGCATACGTGAAAAGAAGAATCAATACTACATTACCTAAGAAAGATGGTAATCCATGGCTCCAGAAAAGTCACAAGGAGGGGCTCAATTACTCGGCAACGAACAAGAAAGGGAAGAAGCTCAATGTGAAACATCATCGATGCAGCTGATCAGAAACCTACATTTATATATATGAACTATTTTGTGTACGCACTTAAGTAACCGTTATCGGTTAACAGATTTGTTACCACCACATGCATGGTTCCGGTGATACTCACGCAGTGGGGGAGAGGGAGACGCCGTCGTCGGGTGGAAAACAAAAAAGCAAAAACAAAAGGGAGAAAGCAGTACAAAAGAAAAATAAAAGTAAACAGAAAAGAAAAGGAAAATAATAAATAAAAACAAAAGGAAATAATAAAAGAAAATAAAACTAAAAACCAGAAAAGGAAAATAGCAGTAGCGCTTATCTGTGGACCAGCGCTATAGCTAAGTATTTTAGAATATAAAAAATAAAAATTGGAAAAGATAGCGGTACAGCTGGTTTGTAAACAAGTGTTATAGCTAAGTTAGCTATAGCGCTTGTTTACAAACCAGCGCTACCGCTATTGTAAACAGAAAAGTAAACAGAAAAGAAAAGGTAAATAAAAAATAAAAAACTAAAGGAAAATAATAAAAGAAAATAAAACTAAAACTAGAAAAGGAAAATAGCAGTAGCGCTTGTCTGTGGACCAGCGCTATAGCTAAGTATTTTCGAATTTAAAAAAGAAAAATTGGAAAAGATAGCGGTACCGCTGGTTTGTAAACAAGCACTATAGCTAAGTTAGCTATAGCGCTCGTTTACAAACTAGTACTACCGCTATAGCTAAGTTAACCCTGGCCGCGCGGGCTCAAAATTTCACCAAATCAAATTCCCCCCGTCTCCACCTCGCCCCTATGCCCGTCATCGACGCCCTCGCGACCTCGCCATCGCCATGCACCCTCCCTCGACCTCGCCGGCCTGCACCCCTGAGCCCGCCCTCGACCGAGCCACCGCCGCCATCAACCTCGACGCCGTCGCCCTCTCCACTGCCCTGTAAGCCTCTGCCTCTCCTCTCCCCTGCCCTCCTCTCTCTCTCTCTGCTCTCTTGTCTCTTTCTAAGTGTTGGATGTAGCAGAGAGAGAGAGAGAAATTTAGTTTAGGGCAATTTAATAAATTTAGTTTAGTGCAAATGAGCCATGGGAAATTTAGCAAATTTAGTTTAGTGCAATTTAGTTTAATGTATATAAAATACCTATAAATAGAAAAAGTAGCAAATTGGTTTTTGTAGCTATAAAAAATAGTAGCTAAAATTTATAAAAAAGCAGCTAATTAGTTTTTGTAGGTATATAAATTAGCTATAGAAATAGTAGAATTTTTTATAAAAAACTGTAGCTAATTAGGGCAGTAGCAAATATAGCTAGGGCCAATTTTTTTTAACAAATGAGCAAATTTAGCTATGGCAATAGCTAATTAATTAGGGGCATTAGCAGAGAGAGAGAGAGAGAGAGAGAGAGAGAGAGAGATCATTTAGGAAAAAACTGTAGCAAATAAAAAGTAATGCAATAGCCTATACAATGTTGTTTTTTTAAAACTTGGTTAATTTGCTAAGTCTTGGAAATCTGGCATATAATGTTGCCATGTTCTCTTGAGATAGCATCAAATCTGTTATCTGAACTTGTTCCAATTGTCGAAGAATATCCGAGTGGCCTATGTTTTGCTGGAATGTTGATTCATTTCCGTTTCGGCAAATTTCAGGTGCTGCATATGTCCACTTTATAGCAAAGGTCATGCCAAAAATTGCCATGATTTTTTGCATGACTTGTGTTAGAAAATAGGACATATGGAGTACCCAGGATTTGCTAGAAGGGGAATGAATCAACATTCCGACCAAACATGGGCCCCTTTTTTCTTTTCATTATATATTTTATTTACAATTATTGAATAGGAAACATGTCTAGTGACGCCGAAGTCGTGGGTGGTTTTGCTCGCCTCGATGTCCCCATCGAGGCAGCAAATCACTATTTTGATTACCTGGATGAACACCAGATGGGGTTGCATGGTGGCGGAAGTGGCACCAACCCCGACACCGACACCAGCACTGGCACCGGAACCAACAACACCCCCGAGACCGGCAACGATGCTGTCGTAGCCAGTAAAGCACTGAAGAAGAAGAGGAGACAAAGATGAAACAAGCTTGGCATCGGACAAATTGTGGCCACGGAGATGCACCCCAAGAAGTTAGAACCAATGGCGCCAGAGCAAGCGTGCAAGTGCTAGGGTAAACAACTTGGATGCATCCTTAGGGAAACCGCCAACATCAACGACGAGAGGTTGAGGCTCATACCACATATGGAGAACATGCTCTTAAAGAAGTTGCACAATAAGTTCTTGTTCCCCAGCCGCAATGAAAAAGAATATGAAGATCTGTGGGAAGACATCGCCATGACAAAGATAAACGAAAAGCCTGGAATGTTCGGGGTGAAAAAAGCGATTGCAAAGAATGAACCGTGGTCCAAGATTCATGCTGACAATCCGTCAATAATGGAAGAGAATTTGCAAAATTCTAGGTGAATTGCGCTAAAGAAAGTGTCAAGGCAAAGTCGAAGAAAATGAAGGCGCTCCAGGCGAGGAACACACCTCCCCACCGCCTCGGAAGACGTGGTTACGAGGGGAAGAGGGCCGTATGGGCCAAGGAGGACGCCGAACGTGAAAGTCACGGAATAGCAGACCCCTTGGCGGAGTTCACCGACCCGCTAGAGCATGACTGGATCAGGGCCCGGTACAAGTAGCACAAAGAAAAAAAATCTCTTTTACACAGACCCGAAACGAGGGAGTTCATGAGACTTCTAGTAATTGTCATATTACCACATTATCATATTATAGCTTCCAATCAATTTGACTGCAAGTTTTGTCACATTAGTAAACCATCCATGTTCCTTTTGCAGAAAGAGAAGCAACAAAAGGCAGCCGAAAGTGACAGGTCGTCATAGTCGTCGGTGAGGCCCAAGTGGGACACCCATTCAACCGGTCCCTCAACATACCGAAGAAGGTCCCGGTGGACATGACACCGTCCTATGGACGTGTGCACGGTGTCGGAGATGGCACCTCGTGCAAGACATGCTACCCCGAGGAGCTAGAGGAAAGAAGGAAGAGACGCTCGGTTGTCACTCAGCAGAGCATCGACGAGAAGGCCAAGATTGCGGTTGATAAGACCAAAGTTAAGACCAAAGAAGAGTTGCCCGGGGCCATCTCTGCAGCGGTCACTGACGCGGTAGTCAGCTTGATTCCGGCACTATGGGATTTCACGAAGAACAATCCAAATGCACGGCCGAAGGACTTTCCCATTTCCAGCTTTGTCGGGATTAATTCAGTGAACACCAGATCACCAGCACCTGCTCAAGCAACCACAAAAGGTCCCGCTCCTGTTCATAGTAGCCCGACCTCCGTCTCTTGCATGCTCGGTGGGCCTTCATCGCTGGCTGAGCTCGACACCCTCATGGTAATTACGTGTCATACCCTTTTCACTAGCATGTCTGTAGTCTTCCATTTTAGTTGCCTTTCGGATGTTTGACGTCGCAGACATGTCTCCATCGTAGGCCGACGACACCCGGTGCACCCTACTCTACGACATCAAGGTCCAGAAGGTGGCCGTGGGAAAGGCAACGATCGTGAAGCCAAAGGACTGCATGTTCCACAACCAAGAGATGCCCGATGGCGTCTTCAAGGTTAACATGGCCAGTGTCTTTGCGGGCATCAAGGAATTGCCTCCTCTCGTACTAGTCGATGATGATGAGACCCCTAAGATGATTGGCGCATGAAAGAGCTGGTTCTTGCCTTGGCTGAAGTCGCTTCTTCATCTTGAGGCACCTAGTATTACGCCAACGCCACCTTCTCAAGAAGGTATGAACACCACCCCACCTACCACATTACCTGCACCTATCGTGGTGAGTAATAGTGGACGACCCGAGGGAGAGCCTCCATTAGTGCCAGATGATGTTGCCCCCGTTATTAAAGAAGCAAATTTTGATGATGACATGGAGGATGATGATGATGACCTAGACAAGTATTTCAATACCGCCTATGATGATGGAGGATTGATGGCTCAGGACGGCGAAGTCTCAGGCTATGAGTGTGGAGATGATGACTTGACGCTGCCTGATTTGCCGGAGCTGGAATGTCCTAAGGCGGAATGCAAAAAATCTCTCTTCAAGCAATCCTCCAGGAGACGCCTCTAGATGCCGCCTGTACCCAGCAACCCCTCGAGGCCCGTCCACTGATTAGCCCGACGACACTGGGGGTGGTGGTTAGGGAAGATATGGTGGGATCACTACCACCACCCACCAAGAAGCAAAGGATGAGACCGGACAAGAAAGGCCCTAAAGGAGCCAAAGCTTCGTCAAGCAGCCAGCCGCCTCTAGAGCCCCGGGTAGTAGACATAATACCCGTCGAAGGTGCGCAGCGTTTCCATGTCGTCGGCCAGCCGATCCTACCTGCAAAAGCGCAAGAGCACATACTGAACAATGATCTATGGAGACTCCATGAAGATGTGCTGGCCAGAGAGAAAAGCCTTTTGGTCACGGAAAAACCATGATACCCGATTTACGCGGCTCAAGTGTCGGGTGGGAGGTTGTACGTCGAGAGATGGCCCGCAAATAAGTTCATCCTATGATTTGACTACATCTATGACATGTTCCACATGACCAAGATGGATTTCCAGTTCAACCGCATGTATGCGTTGTATCTGAACTACTTCATTAGGAGCGAGAACATCAAATATATCTGCGTCGCGGACCCGTTCTATATGCACGAGAGCTTCTTGGCAGTTTGCAAAGAGCACTGTGACTATGAGAGCAAGTACCTCGGTGAATTCATGATCGATAATTAGGACAAGGAAGTGATTCTCTTGCCTTATCATCCCACGTAAGTCATCCGCACATATCCTTTTGTAAGTGTTAATCATTCCTTTGCAAGCATGGAGGCTAATTTGAGGTGTACTTAATTTGCACAGCGGGGGGGGGGGGGGGCGCCGTCCTCATCGTTCTGTCCCAGAATACTCCGATTTGATGTACTTGGACTCATCGAAGAACCTCAGGAAAAAGGATTACAAGCACATAAAGAGTGTTCTCGATAGTGCCCTGTTAACCTTCAGCCTATTTGGTGAATATATCAAGGTGAAAAAGTACAGGAATCGTTGGCTGGCTTTCAATCGTAAGACTGACTTCTACTGCATCCAGCAACCGCATACCAGTATGGATGATGGATTCTACCTCATGCATCACCTTCTCGAGTATAGAAGGGATAATCAACGCCTTCGCATGTCACCTACTACGAACGATGTCGAGATTGTCAGCTGGGCCACAAGCATAGGAAGGACACCGGATCATCAAATCAGAGATGAGTTTTATCACGTATAGTGTGAACTTGCCCAAGTCCTCCTGAAGCAGCTCCTCGAACCAACAGGGTTGTTCTACCATGGGCCAATCACGCGGGAAGATGTCCGAGCACTGCTAACCGGTCAGCATCTGGACCTGAAGCCTTTCAAGAAGCTCGGGTGCTTCCTCCCTGACTATGAAGATTGGACCGCCGACATGGAGGACTGATTGTTGATGACAATATGTCACTATTGTGTTTCTATGGCAAAACTTTGAATTTATGCACGGCGAAACTATGTGATGTAACTAAACCATGGTCCTGAACTAGCATAGATCTCTCTAGTTAATTACTTTGGGTATGAGGAACTTAGTCATTTATGTTTACTATTGGTTGCTTCTATTTTGCTCCCAGTTACCTCTTTGTTTTCTTAAGTACATTATGTTGCATATTATCGTTCAATTCATCAACTCACGATACAGGTACATAGATCAGAGATAGCGAAGGGCTACTACGCCGTGTACGTTGGAGGGTTCCAGGAGTCTACGACCATTGGGCAGCCGCTCAGGCCCAAGTGCACAGGTACCCGAGTGCTAGCCATAGTGGGTTCGACAGCAAAGCCGAAGCGGAAAGTAGTTACTTGAGATGGACACTACAACATGAGCAGGGGCGGGACCGCCGATACTACATAGTTGCACTCCTGCTCATGCTGATCGATCTTCTCTTCTACATCATGGTTTAGATAGAGATGTCGAAACTTGTGTGTGTGCCATGACCATGCAGTTGCACTTATTCGAGATATGACATTATCACACTTGTGTATCGCTATTTTCGAGATGTGATGATATTTGTGTTGAATGATGATGATGATGGTATGATGAGACTACTGTATGTCTATGATATGATGAGAATAGTGGATATTTAGTATGATCTGATGAAACTATTGTATAGAGCATGTATAAATACACCCCAAATACGTAGGGGGTGAGGGTCAGCGAAAGCAGGAACATTAGCAGTAGCGCTAGAGAGCACCTAGCAGAAGCGCTGGCTTAGCAGCAGTGCTTCATATGAACAAGCACTACAGATAGTTATCAGTAGCACTGGTCCAGGCAGCACTACTGGGAACAATACTTAGTAGTAGCGCTGCCTATACCAGCGCTACTGCTACAACTTAGCTGCAGCGCGCTAGTAGTAGCGCTGGACCCAGCGCTACTGCTATGCATATTTCAAGCGCTACTACTAGGGTTTTCCCTAGTTGTGGGATGGGAGGCACATAGATATAACAATGAACCAATCATAGAGCGATAAACCTTTTGGTCAACCGGTTTGCCATCCTTGGTCAAGTCAAGATGTCCAGTAGTAGCCATGGGAGTTTTCATACCTTTGCTTTCTTGGATGTTGAACTTCTTGAATAAGTCCCTGGCATACTTTGTTTGGGAAACAAAGGTGCCTTCCTTAGTTTGCTTGATTTGCAAACCAAGGAAGAATTTGAGTTCACTCATCATAGACATCTCAAACTTCTCCAACATTACCTTTCCAAACTTTTCACTAAAATGAGGGTTAGTTGAACCAAATATGATATCATCAACATAAATTTGGCACACAAATAATTCACCATTAACCCTTTTAGTAAAAAGAGTAGAATCAAATTTTCTAATCTCAAAGCATTTTTCAATAAGGAACCTGGTCAAGTAGTTGTACCATGCTCTAGGAGCTTGTTTAAGACCATAAAGAGCTTTGTGAAGTTTGTAAACATGATCGGGTTTCTTAGGATTAACAAAGCTGGGAGGTTGCTTAACATAAACTTCCTCCTCTATTTCACCATTTAGAAAAGCACTTGTAATGTCCATTTGGTACAAGGTGATATCATGGTGATTAGCATAGGCAAGTAAGATGCGGATGGACTCATGTCTAGCAACTAGGGCATATGTCTCACCATAGTCCATACCTTCAACTTGAGTGTAGCCTTGGGGGATGAGACATGCTTTGTTGCAGACGACTTGACCATCTTTGTCTTGTTTGTTGCGAAACACCCATTTGGTACCAATGATGTTGTGGTTGTTGTCAGTCTTCTTGACCAATGTCCGGATCTTGTGGTTGTTGCGAAACACACTTGATTTCTCTCAAAGCTGTGTAGCTCTTCATGCATGGCATTTATCCAATCCGGATCTTCCAATGCTTCTTCAACCTTCATAGGTTCAATGCTAGAGATGAATGAATAGTGTTCACAAAAATTAGCCAAACGAGTTTTAGAGCGAGTAATTCTTCCGGTTTGGATATCATTGAAGATTTGTTCGACGGGATGGTCTCTTAAGACTCTTTCTCAAACTCGTGGGAGCTTTTGTTTGGGTCGAGGTGGAGCATCTTCTTCATCATCTCGTTCTTCTTCTTGGTATTCTTCATTGTTGACGTTGTCGTTCTCTTGTCGAGGTGGCAAAGGTGGTTGATGAGGTTCATCTTGGTGTACTTCCTCGTTTTAAATATCTTGGCGTGTTCCACTTGTGGATGCTTCAATGTCAATTCTTGGTTCACCTGGACGTGAGGTAGAAGCTTCCACCTGGACGGATGAGGTACTTTCCTTCACCTCGGTTGGACGAATTTTGCCAATAGACATGTCTTGGATTGCTTCCGAAGGGTCTTTGTCACCTACATCAATTGGAAATTGCTCCACTTGTGAGCCGTTAGATTCATCAAACTTCACATCTACCATCTCTTCAACCTTTCGGGTGAAATTGTTGTAGATGCGGTAAGTGTGAGAGTTTGAGCCATAACCAAGTAGGAAACCCTCATGAGATTTAGGAGCAAATTTAGAATGATAATGCTTATCAAGAATGTAACACTTTGAGCCAAATACTCAAAAGTATCCAACTTGGGGTTTGTTACCGGTGAGGAGCTCGTATGCCGTCTTGCCGAGTAGCTTGTGAAGATACAAGCGATTTGTTGCATGACAAGCCGTCTCAACCGCTTTCGCCTAAAAATGTTTTGGTGTCTTGTACTCATCAAGCATCATTCTCGCCATCTTAATAAGAGTCTGTTTCTTCCTCTCAACAACTCCATTTTGTTGAGGTGTGTACGTAGCCGAGAACTCGTGTGTAATTCCTTCTTTGTCAAGAAAGGTATCCACATTTGCGTTCTTGAACTCTGTTCCATTGTTGCTTGATACGTCTCCGTCGTATCTACTTTTCCAAACACTTTTGCCCTTGTTTTGGACTCTAACTTGCATGATTTTAATGGAACTAACCCGGACTCACGTTGTTTTCGGCAGAATTACCATGGTGTTATTTATGTGCAGAAACAAAAGTTCTCAGAATGACCTGAAACTTCGCGGAACATATTTTTGGAAATAATAAAAAATCCTTACAAAAGATGAAGACCAGGGGGCCCACACCCTAGCCATGAGGGTGGGGGGCGCGCCCCCTACCTCATGGGCCCCCTGGAGCTCCTCCGACCTCAACTCCAACTCTACATATTTGCTTTCGGGAGAAAAAAATCAGAGAGAATGATTCATCATGTTTTACAATATGGAGCCGTCGCCAAGCCCTAAAACATCTTGGGAGGGCTGATCTGGAGTCCGTTCGGGGCACCGGAGAGGGGAATCCATCACAATCATCATCATCAACCATCCTCCATCACCAATTTCATGATGCTCACTGCCGTGCGTGAGTAATTCCATCGTAGGCTTGCTGGACGGTGATGGGTTGGATGAGATTTATCATGTAATTGAGTTTGTTCTGTTAGGGTTTGATGCCTAGTATCCACTATGTTCTGAGATTGATGTTGCTATGACTTTGCTATGCTTAATGCTTGTCACTAGGGCCCGAGTGCCATGATTTCAGATCTGAACCTATTATGTTTTCATCAATATATGAGTGTTCTTGATCCTGTCTTGCAAGTCTATAGTCACCTACTATGTGTTATGATCCGGCAACCCCAAAGTGACAATAATTGGGACCACTCCCGGTGATGACCGTGGTTTGAGGAGTTCATGTATTCACTATGTGTTAATGCTTTGGTCCGGTACTCTATTAAAAGGAGGCAATAATATCCCTTAGTTTCCATTAGGACCCCGCTGCCACGGGAGGGTAGGACAAAAGATGTCATGTAAGTTCTTTTCCATAAGCACGTATGACTATATTCGGAATACATGCCTACATTACATTGATGAATTGGAGCTAGTTCTGTGTCACCCTAGGTTATGACTGTTACATGATGAACCACATCCGGCATAATTCTCTATCACCGATCCATTGCTTACGAGATTTCCATATATTGTTCTTCGCTTATTTACTTTTCCGTTGCTATTGCTATCATCACTACAAAATACCAAAAACATTACTTTTGCTATCATTACCTTTTGCTACCGTTACCATTACTATCATATTACTTTTCTACTAAACACTTTGCTCAAAATATTAAATTTCCAGGTGTGGTTGAATTGACAACTCAGCTGCTAATACTTGAGAATATTATTTGGCTCCCCTTGTGTCGAATCAATAAATTTGGGTTGAGTACTCTACACTTGAAAACTGTTGCGATCCCCTATACTTGTGGGTTATCAGCCGGCAGTTGGAATTCTGGCCTGGAAAAGGAGAAAATATTAGAGACCTATTCTGCACATCTCCAAAAGTCCTGAAACTTCACGGGAGCACATATCAGAATATATAAAAATTATTGGGTGAAACAAGTACCAGAGGGGGGCCACCCACCTCCCACGCAGGTGGGGGGCGCACGCTACCCCCCTGGGCGCGCCCCCTGCCTCATGGGCCCCCTGGTGGCCCTCCGATGCCCATCTTTGGCTATATGGAGTCTTTCGTCGAGGAAAAAATCATAAGCAAGCTCATGTGATGAAACTCCGCCACCATGAGGCGGAACCTTGGCGGAACCAATCTAGGGCTCCGGCACAGCTGTTCTCCCAGGGAAACTTCCCTCCGGGAGGGGGAACTCATTACCATCATTATCACCAACGATCTTATCATCTGGAGGGGGTCAATCTCCATTGACATCTTCACCAGCACCATATCATCTCAAACCCTAGTTCATCTCTTGTATCCAATCTTTGTATCCAAACCTCAGATTGGTACCCGTGGGTTGCTAGTAGTGTTGATTATTCCTTGTCGTTGATGCTAGTTGGTTTACTTGGAGGAAGATCATATGTTCGGATCCATTATGCATATTAATACCCCTCTGATTATGAACATGAATATGCTTTGTGAGTAGTTACATTTGTTCCTGAGGACATGGGAGAAGTCTTACTATAATTAGACATGTGAATTTGGTATTTATTCGATATTTCGATAAGATGTATGTTGTCATCCCTCTAGTGGTGTCATGTGAACGTCGACTACATGACACTTCACCATTGTTTGGGCCTAGAGGGAGGCATTGGGAAGTAATAAGTAGATGATGGGTTGCTAGAGTGACAGAAGCTTAAACCCTAGTTTGTGTGTTGCTTTGTAAGGGGCGGATTTGTAAGGGGAATCCGTCGCCATCGTCATCATCAACCTTCCTCTAGCACAAATTTCATGATGCTCACCGCCGTGTGTGAGTAATTCCATCGTAGGCTGGCTAGACGGTGATGGGTTGGATGAGATTTATCTTGTAATCGAGTTAGCTTTGTTAGGGTTTGATCCCTAGTATCCACTATGTTCTGAGATTGATATTGCTATGACTTTGCTATGCTTAATGCTTGTCACTAGGGCCCGAGTGCCATGATTTCAGATCTAAACCTATTATGTTTTCATCAATATATGAGAGTTCTTGATCCTATCTTGCGAGTCTATAGTCACCTATTATGTGTTATGATCCGTTAACCCCGAAGTGACAATAATCGGGATACTTATCAGAAATGACCGTAGTTTGAGGAGTTCATGTATTCACTATGTGTTAATGCTTTGGTCCGGTACTCTATTAAAAGGAGGCCTTAATATCCCTTAGTGTCCATTAGGACCCTGCTGTCACGGGAGGGTAGGACAAAAGATGTCATGCAAGTTCTTTTCCATAAGCACGTATGACTATATTCGGAATACATCCCTACATTACATTGATGAATTGGAGCTAGTTTTGTGTCACCCTAGGTTATGAATGTCACATGATGAACCGCATCCGGCATAATTCTCTATCACCAATCCATTGCCTACGAGCTTTCCATATATTGTTCTTCGCTTATTTACTTTTTCGTTGCTATTGCTATCATCACTACAAAATACCAAAAACATTACTTTTCCTACTATTACTCTTTGCTATCGTTACCACTACTATCATATTACTTTGCTACTAAACACTTTGCTGCAGATATTAAGTTTCCAGGTGTGGTTGAATTGACAACTCAGCTGCTAATACTTGAGAATATTCTTTGGCTCCCCTTGTGTCGAATCAATAAATTTGGGTTGAACACTTATTTCTTTTTTAAGACCATAATTAAATTGTTGAAGTGGCTCTTATATGCATTATTGTTGATGTGACAAAAGAGCCCAGATTGCCTTGTCTTCTCCTATTTGTTGAATGCTTGCAGATTCCAGCTTAGTCCAATGCACGTGCACTCTTATTATTATCCACATCGTTCAGTCGCGCAAGTGAAAGGCAATTATGACGATATATGATGGATTGATTGAGATGAGAAAAGCTGGTATGAACTCGACCTCTCTTGTTTTTGTAAATATGATTAGTTCATCGTTCCTGATTCAGCCTATTATGAATAAACATGTTTGCAATGACAACTAGAGATCATAGTTTCTTGTGCCATGCTTGATTAGCTAGGAGCTTATAATGGTTTACCTTGCGTGCCAACATGCTATTAAAATGGTTGTGATGTGGTATGATAGGGTGGTATCCTCCTCTGAATGATTTAAGTGACTTGACTTGGCACATGTTCACGCATGTAGTTGAAACAAAATCAACATAGCCTTCACGATATTTATGTTCATGCTGGATTATATCCTACTCATGCTTGCATTAGGTGTTGATTACTTTTAATGCATGTTCATGACTGTTGTCGCTCTCTAGCTGGTCGCTTCCCAATCTTTTGCTAGCCTTCACCTATACTAAGCGGGAATACAACTTGTGCATCCAACTCCTTAAACCCCAAAGTTGTTCCATATGAGTCCACCATACCTACCTATATACGGTATCTACCTGCTGTTCCAAGTAAATTTGTATGTGCCAAACTCTAAACCTTCAAGTAATTATCCTGTTTTGTATGCTCGAATAGCTCATGTATCAACTAGGGCTGTCTGTATCTTCCATGTTAGGCGGGTTATTCTCAAGAGGAGTGGGACTCCTCTCCTCACTCACGAGAAAATGGCTGGTCACCGGGATGCCCAGTCACATGCTTTATGCAAACTAAATCAAAATAATTGCAAACAAAACTCCCCCTGGGAGTCTTGTTAGTTGGAGGAACTCGTTGTTTCGAGCAAGCCATGGATTGATGCTTGTTGGTGGAGGGGGAGTATAAACTTTACCATTCTGTTTGGGAACCGCCTATAATGTGTGTAGCATGGAATATATTGCCATCTCTTGGTTGTTATGTTGACAATGAAAGTGTACCGCTCAAAACATTATTCACCTCTATTTCAAAACTGAGCTGTGGCACCTCTACAAATCCCTGCTTCCCTCTGTGAAGGGCCTATCTATTTACTTTCATGTTGAGTCATCATCCTCTTATTAAAAATCACTAGTTGGAGAGCACCGCTGTCATTTGCATTCATTACTGTTAGTTTACATCGAGTATGACTTGACTGGATCTCTTTTACCATGAATTACAATGTCTAGTCAGTCCTTGATCTTTAAAGGTGCTCTGCATTTATGTTTTGCTGTCTCGGAACGGGCTAGCAAGATACCATCTTGTTATATCATATTATGATTGTTTTGAGAAAGTGTTGTCATCTGAGATTTACTATTATTGCTCGCTAGTTTATTATGCCATTGATATAAGTAAACATGGGACCTATGTGTTATCGTGAATATGGTTAGTTCATAATCTTTCCTGAAAACTTGAATGCTGGCTTTACATATTTACAACAACAAGAGCAAACAGAGTTTGTAAAAGTTTTTCTTTATCACTTTTAGTTTGTCAACTGAATTGCTTGTGGACAAGCAAAGGTTTAAGCTTGGGGTAGTTGATACGTCTCCGTCGTATCTACTTTTCGAAACACTTTTGCTCTTGTTTTGGACTCTCACTTGCATGATTTTAATGGAACTAACCCGGACTGACGCTGTTTTCAGCAGATTTACCATGGTGTTATTTATGTGCAGAAATAAAAGTTCTCGGAATGACCTGAAACTTCACGGAACGTCTATTTGGAAATAATAAAAAATCCTTGCAAAAGATGAAGACCAGGGGGGCCACACCCTAGACACGAGGGTGGGGGCGTGCCCCCCTACCTTGTGGGCCCCCTGGAGCTCCTCCGACCTCAACTCTAACTCTTTTTATTTGCTTTCCGGGAGAAAAAAATAGGAGAGAAGGATTCATCGCATTTTATGATACGGAGCCGCCGCCAAGCCCTAAAACCTCTCGGGAGGGCTGATCTAGAGTCCATTCGGGTCTCTGGAGAGGGGAATCCATCGCCATCGCATCACCAACCATCCTCCATCACCAATTTCATGATGCTCAACGCCGTGCGTGAGTAATTCCATCATAGGATTGCTGGACGGTGATGGGTTGGATGAGATTTATCATCTAAATCGAGTTAGTTTTGTTAGGGTTTGATCCCTAGTATCCACTATGTTCTGAGATTGATGTTGCTATGACTTTGCTATGCTTAATGCTTGTCACTAGGGCCCGAGTGCCACGATTTCAGATCTGAACCTATTATGTTTTCATCAATATATGAGTGTTCTTGATCCTATCTTGCAAGTCTATAGTCACCTACTATGTGTTATGATCCGGCAACCCCGAAGTGACAATAATCGGGACCACTCTCGGTGATGACCGCAGTTTGAGGAGTTCATGTATCCATTAGGACCCCGCTACCACGGGAGGGTAGGAAAAAAGATGGCATGCAAGTTCTTTTGCATAAGCACGTATGACTATATTCGGAATACATGCCTACATTACATTGATGAATTGGAACTAGTTCTATGGCACCCTAGGTTATGACTGTCACATGATGAACTACATCCGGCATAATTCGCTATCACCGATCCATTGCCTACGAGCTTTCCATATATTGTTCTCCGCTTATTTACTTTTCCGTTGCTATTGCTATCATCACTACAAAATACCAAAAACATTACTTTTGCTATCATTACCTTTTGCTACCGTTACCATTACTATCATATTACTTTGCTACTAAACACTTTGTTGCAGATATTATGTTTCCAGGTGTGGTTGAATTGTCAACTCAGCTGCTAATACCTGAGAATATTCTTTGGCTCCCCTTGTGTCGAATCAATAAATTTGGATTGAATACTCTACCCTCGAAAACTGTTGCGATCCCCTATACTTGTGGGTTATCAAGACTATTTTCTGGCGCCGTTGTCGGGGAGCATAGCTCTATTCTTTGAGTCACTTGGGATTTATATCTGCTTATCATTGTGAAGAACTTGAGAGATCAAAAAACCAAGATTTATCCCTCAACTACGAGGGGAGGTAAGGAACTGCCATCGAGCTCCACACTTGATTCATCTTCTGTTTTGAGTAAGCTTGCGACACCTAAACCTGCTTCTGCTATTCGTTCTGATATGTCGCATGTTATTGATGATGCCACTTCTGCTATGCATGATAGTTATGATGAAACTACCTCTATGCTTGATACTACTGTGCCATATGGTGAATTTCTTGATGAACAACTTGCTAGGGTTAGAGAGAATGAAAATATTGAATATGATATTTTTGATGAAAGTGATGATGAAGACTCTCCCCCTAATAAATATGAATCGCCTGTTATTCCTGAGGGTTATCTTTTGGAAAAACAAGCTGCTTTAGCTATTTTAGCTTGCAAAGATAGATACGAGCTCAAGAGGTTATTAGCTAAATGAAAGTAGCAATCTCTTAATGCTAGAATGAAACCTGACCCTACTTTTGCTACTTCACCTATCTGTGTTACTGATTAGGATTATGAATTCTCTGTTCATCCTAATATAATTACTTTAGTTGAATCTGATCCTTTTCATGGCTATGAATCTAAAACTGTTGTGGCACATCTTACTAAATTAAATGATATAGCCACCCTGTTCACTAATGATGAGAAATCTCGCTACCTTTATATCCTTAAAATATTTCTGTTCTCATTAAAGGGTGATGCTAAGATATGGTTTAATTCTCTAGATCCTGGTTGTGTGCATAGTCCTCAGGATATGATTTATTACTTCTCTGCTAAATATTTCCCTGCTCATAAGAAACAAGCTGCTTTGAGGGATATATATAATTTTGTGCAAATTGAAGAAGAGAGTCTCCCCCAAGCTTGGGGGAGGCTTCTCCAATTACTTGATGCTTTGCCTGATCATCCTCTTAAGAAAAATGAAATACTTGATATCTTTTATAATGGATTAACCAATGCTTCCAGAGATTACCTGGACAGTTGTGTTGGTTCTGTTTTCAGGGAAAGAACATCGAATGAAGTTGAAATTCTATTGAATAATATGTTGACTAATGGAAATAATCGGACACTTCCTGAGCCTACTCCTAAACCAACTCCGAAGAAAAGAGGTGTTCTATTTATCAGTCCTCAAGATATGCAAGAGGCGAAGAAATCTATGAAAGAAAAAGGTATTAAATCTGAAGATGTTAAGAATTTACCTCCTATTGAAGAAATACATGGTCTTAATTTACCGTCTGTTGAAGAAACATATGATCTTAATCCATTACTTATTGTAGAAACTCATGGTCTTGATAACCCGACACATGTAGTAAAGGTAAATTCTCTCTATAGGTATGATAAAGCTGAAATCCCTCTTACTAAGTTTGCTAGCCAATGCTTAGATGAGTTTGATAATTTTATGGTGAAGCAAGAAGATTTTAATGCTTATTTTGGTAGACAATTGAAATACAATTCAAATATGTTTGAACACTTGGGTGATTATATGGCTAATGTCAAAGGTGAACTTAAACTTATTAGTAAACATGCTTCTATGGTTACCACTCAAGTAGAACAAGTACTTAAGGCTCAAAATGATTTGCTCAATGAATTGAATAGTAAGAATAATGATTATGCTGTTAGAGTGGCAACTAGAACTGGTAGAATGACTCAGGATCCTTTGTATCCTGAAGGCCACCCTAAGAGAATTGAGCAAGATTCTCAGAGAAATAATACAGATGCACCTAGTCCTTCTAAAAGGAAGAAAAAGAAAAATGATAGGACTTTGCTTGCTTATAGTGAACCTATTGCTGAAACACCTGAGAATCCAAATGATATTTCTATTTCTGATGCTGGAACACAATCTGGTAATGAACCTGAAACTAGTGATAATGTTAATGATAATGTTCATGATGATGCTCAACCTAGTAATGATAATGATATAGAAATTGAACCTACTGTTGATTTTGATAACCCACAATCAAAGAATCAACGTTATGATAAGGAAGACTTTGTCGCTAGGAAACACGGAAAGGAAAGAGAACCATGGGTTCAGAAACACATGCCTTTCCCTCCCAAACCATCCAAGAAAAAGGATGATGAGGATTTTGAGTGCTTTGCTGAAATGATTAGACCTATCTTTTTGCATATGCGATTAACTGATATGCTTAAAATGAATCCTTATGCTAAGTACATGAAAGAAATTGACACTAATAAAAGAAAGATACCGGAAGCTGAGATTTCCACCATGCTTGCTAATTATACTTTTAAGGATGGAATACCAAAGAATCTTGGAGATCGAGGAGTACCCACTATACCATGCTCCATTAAAAGAAACTACGTTAAAACTGCTTTATGTGCTCTTGGAGCCGGTGTTAGTGTTATGCCTCTCTCTTTATATCGTAGACTCGATTTGAATAAGTTGACACCTACTGAAATATCTTTGCAAATGGCCGATAAATCAACTACTATACCTATTGGTATTTGTGAGGATGTGCCTGTTGTGGTTGCAAATGTTACTATTTTAACGGACTTTTGTTACTCTTGATATTCCCGAGGATGATAGTATGTCTATTATTCTTGGAAGACCCTTTTTGAATACTACAAGGGCTGTTATTGATTGCAACAAAGGTAATGTCACTTTTCATGTTAATGGTAATGAGCATATGGTACACTTTCCGAGGAAACAACCTCAAGTTCATAGTATCAACTCTATTGGAAAAATTCCATCAATTATATTTGGAGGTTTTGAATTTCCTCTTCTACTGTCAAAGAAATATGATATTCTTATTATTGGGGATGTGCATATCCCCGTTGAGGTAACATAGTGTTATTCGAAATTTCTCCGGTTCCATGTTATTCGGAATGAGTTTGTTAACAAGACCTTATCAACCTTGTTAGTGGATTCCTTTTGATGAGCATGAGATGGATGAAACTAGAAGGCACAACCTTCTGTACCCTCTTTCTACTTTCTGTTATTTAGTTGAAATAAAGTAAAAATAGTATTTTTTTTCCTTTTTGTTTTATGATTTATCCGTGCAATATAAAAATACCCCAAAAATAAAAGTTCTCCAAATGCCCTGAAAATGGAATATGATTTTTTTTGAATATTTGAGAATATTTGGCACTGCGAACACAACACGGGGGCATGCACTTGGCCACGAGGGTGGAGGGCGCGCCCTACCCCCTGGGCGCGCCCCCTGCCTCGTGGGCCCACGATGGCCCTCCTCCACTTATTCCTGCACCCACACACTCCTTCTTCCTCCCACAAACACCAATATCCAGCTCAAGCACGAGTTCTAGCTCATTTTGCTGCGATTTTCGATCTCCTTGATCAAAGCACCTCTCACAAAACTACTTGGGGAGATTGTTCCTTGGTATGTGACTCCTCCATTGGTCCAATTAGTTTTTGTTCTAGTGCTTTATTCATTGCAAATTTGTGCTGCCTAGGTGGCCATGTTCTTGAGCTTGCATGTTAAATTTATATGGTTCCAAGTAGTTTTGATGCATGATATAGGATCTAGGCACTTGTAGGAGTAGTTGCTATCAATATTGTTGAGTTTGGTTTACTTTTATTTTTGAAGTTAATAAAAATTTCAGAATTTTTCAGAAAATAATGAATAGATTTTTGAGGGGCTCATCGAGCCGAAGCTCGAAGGAAAAGCAAAATGAAGAAGCAAAGAAGCCCAAGTATAATCTGCCTCGCACTTCAGGAGTTAGGCCGTGTGAATGGCCCTCCGATGATTTCTTGAGAGCAACCAGGATTCATGAGGATTTTTATGAATTGGTTAAGAATGCAGGCCTCACCGACTTCCTCCACAACCAACGCGAACAGTATCTCTTACTCACCAATAATTTTGTGCAAAACTTCTACTATTATCCTAGGGAATCACCTCCTTCAGTAGAGTTTCATTTATATGATGTGGTTAAGAGGATGTCACTATATGAATTTTGTAGGGTTTGCAAAATACCTTTCGAGGGTAGCTTAGAGGAACCACATCGTAAAGATGTGGATTGGTTTATTGACATTATCACTGTAGGGGAAACTAGGAAGGTTTCCGATGCAAGAATCACTAGCATACATTTTCCTATTTTACGCTACTTTGCAATATTTGCTAGTCGTTGCTTAATTGGTCGCGGAAACTGTGGAAATCTTAGTGTTCCTAATATTTTTATTTTGTTCCATGGTTTATTCCGTGATGACTCTGTTAGTATGGGCGGTATCATTGCTAAACGGTTAAGTCTGAACCGTACAAAGGGCCCAATCTTTGGAGGCATCTATGCTTCACGCCTAGCTGCACATTTTAACATACCTATTAGGCATTATGAGAAGGAAGAAAAATTGCTGCCCCCTGTTTATTTAGACTATAAGAGTATGGTAGCGCATGATTTTATTATAATGAATAGGGAAGGGGAGCTTAAATAAAAATTGTTCTTTGATGTCATCCTAAGACTATTACCTTGCCTGCTCCTTCCTTGTTTGATTTATCTACAGGCCAGTACCTCATCTCGCTGGAGGCTATTCACGCTTACCGGAACCCTACATCAGCCACAGAGCTAGAATCAGAACCAAAAGTTGATCCTCCACGACAGTCTAATAACCAGTGGGATCCGGAGATGATTGCCAACGAGTGGCAATCAGAGTCTTCTTCTTCGCAGTAGGACCCCAACTATTACTATGGATATCCGCCAGGCCAGCCGTGTCCATAGACCAACTTAGGCCAAAAGCCTAAGCTTGGGGGAGTACGTATTTCTCACCGACATTACATTCATGTTCACACACTCATTGCTAGATGTCGGTGCTCATACTTTTTCATTGTATCATCCATGCTAGTTTATGTCCTTTTTATGCTTTCTTCTTGTGCGTTTAATAAACCTTAAGAAAAACAAAAAAAATTAGTTGTAGCTTTTAGCTAGTTTTATTTCCATGCTTGTAGTAGTAATTAAAAAGAAAACCCAAAAAGATTTCCTGTTAATCTTTTGCTTGTTGGGAGCTTTCCCGTGAAAATAGTTTTATTTCGTTCCTTTTCTTTGGGGGTCGATAGGAGAATACCATGATTAAATTGTTGAAGTGGATCTTATATGCATTATTGTTGATCTGACAAAAGAGCACATACTGCCTTGTCTTCTCCTGTTTATTGAATGCTTGCAGATTCCAGCTTAGTCCAATGCACGTGCACTATTATTATTATCCACATCGTTCGGTCGTGCAAGTGAAAGGCAATTATGACGATAGGTGATGGACCGACTTAGATGAGAAAAGCTGGTATGAACTCGACCTCTCTTGTTTTTGTAAATATGATTAGTTCATCATTCCTGGTTCAGCATATTATGAATAAACATGTTTGCAATGACAACTAGAGATCATAGTTTCTTGTGCCATGCTTGATTAGCTAGGAGCTTATAATGGTTTAGCTTGCGTGCCAACATGCTATTAAACTGGTTGTGATGTGGTATGATAGGGTGGTATCCTCCTCTAAATGATTTAAGTAACTTGACTTGGCACATGTTCACGCATGTAGTTGAAACAAAATCAACATAGCCTTCATGATATTTATGTTCATGGTGGATTATATCCTACTCATGCTTGCATTTGGTGTTGATTAATTTTAATGCATGCTCATGACTGTTTTCGCTCTCTAGCTGGTTGCTTCCCAGTCTTTTGCTAGCCTTTTCCTGTACTAAGCGGGAATACTGCTTGTGCATCCAACTCCATAAACCCCAAAGTTATTTCATATGAGTCCACCATACCTACCTATATACGGTATCTACCTGCCGTTCCAAGTAAATTTGTATGTGCCAAACTCTAAACCTTCAAATAAAATATCCTGTTTTGTATGCTCGAATAGCTCACGTATCAACTAGGGTTGTCCGTATCTTCCATGTTAGGTGGGTTATTCTCAAGAGGAGTGGACTCCGCTCCTCACTCACGGGAACATGTCAGGTCACCGAGATCCCCAGCCCCATTCTTTATGAAAACTAAATCAAAATAATTGGAAACAAAACTCCCCGTGGGACTCTTGTTAGTTGGAGGCACTCGTTGTTTCGAGCAAGCCATGGATTGATGCTTGTTGGTGGAGGGGGAGTATAAACTTTACCATTCTGTGTGGGAACCGCCTATAATGTGTTTAGCATGGCAGATATTGCCATCTCTTGGTTGTTATGTTGACAATGAAAGTATACCACTCAAAATATTATTCACCTCTATTTGAAAACTGAGCTCTGGCACTTCTACAAATCCCAGCTTCCCTCTGCGAAGGGCCTATCTATTTACTTCCATGTCGAGTCATCATCCTCTTATTAAAAATCACTAGTTGGAGAGCACCGCTGTCATTTGCATTCATTACTGTTAGTTTACATCTAGTATGACTTGACTGGATCTCTTTTACCATGAATTACAATGTCTAGTCAGTCCTTGATCTTTAAAGGTGCTCTGCATTTATGTTTTGTGGTCTTAGAAAGGGCTAGCGAGATACCATCTTGTTATATCATATTATCATTTTTTTCAGAAAGTGTTGTCATCCGAGATTTACTATTATTGCTCGCTAGTTGATTATGCCATTGATATAAGTAAACATGAGACCTATGTGTTATCATGAATATGGTTAGTTCATAATCTTTCCTGAAAACTTGAATGCTGGCTTTACATATTTACAACAACAAGAGCAAACAGAGTTTGTAAAAGTTTTTCTTTATCACTTTCAGTTTGTCAACTGAATTGCTTGTGGACAAGCAAAGGTTTAAGCTTGGGGGAGTTGATACGTCTCCATGGTATCTACTTTTCCAAACACTTTTTGCCCTTGTTTTGGACTCTAACTTGCATGATTTGAATGGAACTAACCCAGACTGACGCTGTTTTCAACAGAATTATGATGGTGTTATTTATGTGCAGAAACAAAAGTTCTCGGAATAACCGGAAACTTCACGGAACGTCTATTTGGAAATAATAAAAAATCCTTGCAAAAGGTGAAGACCAGGGGGCCCACACCCTAGCCACGAGAGTGGGGGGCGTGCCTGCCCCCCTGGACGCCCTCCTACCTCGTGGCCCCCCTGGAGCTCCTCTGACCTCAACTCCAGCTCTATATATTTCCTTTCAGGGAGAGAAAAATAGGAGAGAAGGATTCATCGCGTTTTACGATACGGTGCCACCGCCAAGCCCTAAAACCTCTCGGGAGGGCTGATCTGGAGTCCGTTCGGGGCACCGGAGAGGGGAATCCATCACAATCATCATCATCAACCATCCTCCATCACCAATTTCATGATGCTCACTTCCGTGCGTGAGTAATTCAATCGTAGGCTTGCTGGACGGTGATGGGTTGGATGAGATTTATCATGTAATTGAGTTAGTTCTGTTAGGGTTTGATGCCTAGTATCCACTATGTTCTGAGATTGATGTTGCTATGACTTTGCTATGCTTAATGCTTGTCACTGGGGCCCGAGTGCCATGATTTCAGATCTGAACCTATTATGTTTTCATCAATATATGAGTGTTCTTGATCCTGTCTTGCAAGTCTATAGTCACCTACTATGTGTTATGATCCGGCAACCCCAAAGTGACAATAATTGGGACCACTCCCGGTGATGACCGTGGTTTGAGGAGTTCATGTATTCACTATGTGTTAATGCTTTGGTCCGGTACTCTATTAAAAGGAGGCATTAATATCCCTTAGTTTCCATTAGGACCCCGCTGCCACGGGAGGGTAGGACAAAAGATGTCATGTAAGTTCTTTTCCATAAGCACGTATGACTATATTCGGAATACATGCCTACATTACATTGATGAATTGGAGCTAGTTCTGTGTCACCCTAGGTTATGACTGTTACATGATGAACCACATCCGGCATAATTCTCTATCACCGATCCATTGCTTACGAGATTTCCATATATTGTTCTTCGCTTGTTTACTTTTCCGTTGCTTTTGCTATCATCACTACAAAATACCAAAAACATTACTTTTGCTATCATTACCTTTTGCTACCGTTACCATTACTATCATATTACTTTTCTACTAAACACTTTGCTCAAAATATTAAATTTCCAGGTGTGGTTGAATTGACAACTCAGCTGCTAATACTTGAGAATATTATTTGGCTCCCCTTGTGTCGAATCAATAAATTTGGGTTGAGTACTCTACCCTCGAAAACTGTTGCGATCCCCTATACTTGTGGGTTATCAGCCGGCAGTTGGAATTCTGGCCTGGAAAAGGAGAAAATATTAGAGACCTATTCTGCACATCTCCAAAAGTCCTGAAACTTCACGGGAGCACATATCAGAATATATAAAAATTATTGGGTGAAACAAGTACCAGAGGGGGGCCACCCACCTCCCACGCAGGTGGGGAGCGCACGCTACCCCCCTGGGCGCGCCCCCTGCCTCATGGGCCCCCTGGTGGCCCTCCGATGCCCAGCTTTGGCTATATGGAGTCTTTCGTCGAGGAAAAAATCATAAGCAAGCTCATGTGATGAAACTCCGCCACCATGAGGCGGAACCTTGGCGGAACCAATCTAGGGCTCCGGCACAGCTGTTCTCCCAGGGAAACTTCCCTCCGGGAGGGGGAACTCATTACCATCATTATCACCAACGATCTTATCATCTGGAGGGGGTCAATCTCCATCGACATCTTCACCAGCACCATATCATCTCAAACCCTAGTTCATCTCTTGTATCCAATCTTTGTATCCAAACCTCAGATTGGTACCCGTGGGTTGCTAGTAGTGTTGATTATTCCTTGTCGTTGATGCTAGTTGGTTTACTTGGAGGAAGATCATATGTTCGGATCCATTATGCATATTAATACCCCTCTGATTATGAACATGAATATGCTTTGTGAGTAGTTACATTTGTTCCTGAGGACATGGGAGAAGTCTTACTATAATTAGTCATGTGAATTTGGTATTTATTCGATATTTCGATAAGATGTATGTTGTCATCCCTCTAGTGGTGTCATGTGAACGTCGACTACATGACACTTCACCATTGTTTGGGCCTAGAGGGAGGCATTGGGAAGTAATAAGTAGATGATGGGTTGCTAGAGTGACAGAAGCTTAAACCCTAGTTTGTGTGTTGCTTTGTAAGGGGCTGATTTGGATCCATATGTTTCATGCTATGGTTAGGTTTACCTTAATACTTCTATTGTAGTTGCGGATGCTTGCAATGGGGGTTAATTATAAGTGGGATGCTTGTCCAAGTAAGGATAGTACACAAGCACTGGTCCACCCACATATCAAATTATCAAAGTACCAAACGCGAATCATATGAACGTGAGGAAAACTAGCTTGACGATAATTCCCATGTGTCCTCGGGAGCGCTTTACTTCATATAAGAGTTTGTCCAGGCTTGTCCTTTGCTACAAAAAGGATTGGACCATCTTGCTGCACGTTATTTTCTTTTATTACTTGCTACTCGTTACAAATTATCTTATCACAAAACTATCTGTCACCGATAATTTCAGTGCTTGCAGAGAATACCTTACTGAAAACTGCTTATCATTTCCTTCTTCTCCTCGTTGGGTTCGACACTCTTACTTATCGAAAAGGCTAAGATAGATCCCCTACACTTGTGGGTCATCAAGACTCTTTTTTGGTGTTGTTGCCGGGGAGTGAAGCGCCTTTGGTAGGTGGAATTTGGTAATGAAAAATTTGTATAGTGTGCTGAAATTTACTGTCACTTGTTACTATGGAATATAATGCTTTGAGGAGCTTGTTCGGGGTATCTTCACCCCGACCAGTAGAGCAAAGACTTTCTCCTCAACCTACTGAACCTACTGAAAATGTTTACTTTGAAATTCCTTCAGGTATGATAGAGAAACTGCTAGCTAATCCTTTTGTAGGAGATGGAACATTGCATCCCGATTTACACTTAATCTATGTGGATGAAGTTTGTGGATTATTTAAGCTTGCAGGTATGCCCGATGATGTTATCAAGAAGAAGGTCTTCCCTTTATATTTATAGGGAGAGGCATTGACATGGTATTGGCTATGTGATGATATGGGATCATGGGACTACAAGCGATCTAAATTGGAATTTCATCAGAAGTTTTATCCTATGCATCTTGTTTATCGTGATCGTAATTATATACATAATTTTTGGCCTCGCGAAGGAGAAAGCATCGCTCAAACTTGGGGGAGGCTTAAGTCAATGTTATATTCATGCCCCAATCATGAGCTCTCAAAAGAAATGATTATCCAAAAATTTTATGCTCAACTTTCTCTCAGTAATCGCTCCATGCTCGATACTTCTTGTACTGGATCTTTTATGATGAAGACTATTGAATTCAAATGGGATTTATTGCAAAGAATTAAACACAACTCTGAATATTGGGACCTCGACGAAGGTAAGGAGTCAGGTATAACACCTAAGTTTGATTGTGTTAAATCTTTTATGGATACCGATGCTTTCCGTGAATTTAGCACTAAGTATGGACTTGACTCTGAGATAGTACCTTCTTTCTGTGAATCCTTTGCTACTCATGTTGGTCTCCCTAAGGAGAAGTGGTTTAAATATAATCCTCCCACTTAGGTAAAAGTAGTTGCTCCTATTAAAGTTGAAGAAAAGACTATCACTTATGATGATCCTGTTGTTCCTACGGCTTATATTGAGAAACCACTTTTCCCTGTGAGAATAAAGGATCATGCTAAAGCTTCAACTGTGGTTATCAAAAGTAATATTAAGACACCTGAACCCCCTGAGCAAATTAAATTTGAACCTAGTATTGCTATGGTTAAAGATCTCTTGGCCGATAATATTGATGGGCATGTTATTTACTTCCGCATTGAAGCTGCTAGAATTGCTAGACTTGATGCTAAAAATAAATATAGACTTGTTGTAGGCATGCCTGTTATTTCTGTTAAAATAGGAGATCATTGCTATCATGGCTTACGTGATATGGGTACTAGTGCAAGTGAAATACCTCATTCCTTATACCAAGAAATTATGCATGATATTGCACTTGCTGAGACAGAAGAAATTGATTCTACAATTAAGCTTGCTAATAGAGATACTATTTCGCCAGTTGGGATTGTTAGAGATGTTGAAGTCTTGTGTGGGAAAGTTAAATACCCTGCTGATTTTCTTGTTATCGGTTCCCCACAAGATGACTTTTGTCCCATTATATTTGGTAGACCCTTCTTGAATACTGTCAATGCTAAGATAGACTGCAATAAGGATATTGTTTCTGTTGGTTTAGGAGATATGTCTCATGAGTTTAATTTTTCTAAATTTTGTAGACAACCCAATGGTAAAGAATTTCCTAGTAAAGATGAAATTATTGGTCTTGCTTCTATTGCCGTGCCTCCTAATGATCCTTTAGAACAATATTTGCTAGACCATGAAAACGATATGTTTATGAATGAAAGAAGCGAAATAGATGAAGTATTCTTTAAACAAGGACCTATTCTGAAACAAAACTTGCCTGTTGAAATCCTAGGGGATCCACCTCCACCCAATGGTGATCCCGTGTTTGAGCTTAAACCATTACCTGATACTCTTAAATATGCTTATCTTGATGAAAAGAAGATATATCCTGTTATTATTAGTGCTAACCTTTCAGAGCATGAAAGAGGAGAAATTATTTAAAGCTCTGAAGAAGCACCATGTTGCTATTGGATATACTCTTGATGATCTTAAGGGCATTAGGCCCACTCAATGTCAACACAAAATAAATTTGGAGAAAGACGCCAAACCGGTTATTGATCACCAACGACGGCTAAATCCTAAGATGAAAGAAGTGGTAAGAAAGGAAATATTAAAGCTCCTTGAAGCAGGTATAATTATCCCGTTGCTGATAGTCAGTGGGTAAGTCCTGTCCATTGTATCCCTAAGAAGGGAGGTATTACTGTTGTTCCTAATGATAAAGATGAATTGATCCCACAAAGAATTATTACAGGTTATAGGATGGTAATTGATTTCTGCAAATTAAATAAAGTTACTAAAAAGGATCATTATAGTTTACCTTTTATTGATCAAATGCTAGAAAGATTATCCAAACATACACATTTTGCTTTCTAGATGGTTACTCTGGTTTCTCTCAAATACCTGTGTCAGCTCATGATCAAGAAAAGACTACTTTTACTTGCCCTTTCGGTACCTTTTGGTTTATGTAATGCATGTGCTACCTTTCAAAGATGCATGATGGCTATATTCTATGACTTTTTTGAAAAGATTAGTGAAATTTTCATGGATTATTTCTCTGTTTATGGATCCTCTTTTGATGATTGCTTGAGCAACCTTGACCGAGTTTTGCAGAGATGTGAAGAAACTAACCTTGTCTTGAATTGGGAGAAGTGCCCCTTTATGGTTAATGAAGGTATTGTCTTGGGACATAAAATTTCTGAAAGAGGTATTGAAGCTGGCAAAGCTAAATTTATGCTATGTAACATCCCAAATTTTCAATTTGGAATGTTATACAATAGATCATCATTGTATATCATATTTATTGCATTTTTGTTAATCCTAGAAATTTCACGCAACTCAACGACCCTCGGAGAGAGTTGGGGATTCCGTTATTTTCATATTTGAGTTGTCTCAAATTTTGAAAATATGATCATTTGATTTTATTTATTTTATCTTCAATTATTTCTATTATAAAAATCATGAGAGAGGGAATAAAATGACTTCCCAAAATAAAGAAATATTGGGGATTTAATAAAAAAATCAAATAAGATTTTTATTTTGGTTTTATTTGCTATTTTATTTGAATTTAGGAAAAATTGCACGTTTTCAAAAATTATATTTAGGGCCATGAAAATGTTCATCCTGTTCTAAATATTTTATTTAGACGGGGAAATTTTACTTTGGCATTTCTAGAGTTTTATTTATTTTTCTAGAATTTTTTTAGTTGCAGCGTTATTGTTTAAAAAAAGAGACCCCGCGCCCGACTAGGCCAAGGGCCTAGCCGAGCAGGCCGGCCCAGCCAGCCGCCGCCGCCTCCCGCCCGGGTCGGGACAAGAGTCCCGACCGCCGCCGCCGCCGAGTCCAGGGAGGACCCGCCTCCCGAGGCCGCCCCCTTCCCCAAGTCGCCGGACCCCCCCCCCTTTATAACCCCGCCGGACCCCCTGCAGCCCCACACCCGCCGCCGCCTCCCCACACCGCCAGCGCCGCCGCCGCACGTCGCCCGCGCCGCATGTCTCCGCCGCCGCCGCCCTGCGCCCCTGCCGCCGCCCCAAAGCTGCCACCCCGCACCACCCTCCACCGCCGGAGCTCCGCCGGAGCCTCGCCGCCGCCCCGAGCCGAGGTAGCCGCCGCCCCGGTTTTCTGAGAAAAGCCGTTTCGGTTCTTTTAGAAAACCTGAGTTTTCGTTTTTTTAATAGATCGGTTTTTCTCCGGTTTATTTTTTAGCGAGCGTTCGCTCGTTTGTTCGTTTTACCGAACGCGTCCTTCGTTTAGTTCCAGCTAACGAACGTTCGTTCGTTAACTCGTTCGTCGATTTTCTTGTTCTCAGATTAAATCCGCGATTTTTCTGATCGTGATTTCTGATCCGTTGTTCGTTTTAGTTTAACTTTTCGCTCGTTTGTCGGAATCAGGCGATTCAAGTGCCTGGAGTTTCGTCTCTTAACCCTCTTTCCGTTTAACCAACTCCAACAAGTTTTTTCCTCTATAAAAATTGCCCTAGATCCAGAATAGTAAACGAATCTTTTTCTTTTGTCGTTTGTCTTTCGTTGCTTCGTTCGATTTGGTTCTTTTTGCCAACCGGAGTTCTTAAGTTGAACTATCTGGTAGATCTCTTATTCGAGTTTTACCTGTGCATTAGTTGACTACTTATTGTATGCTTGTTTGTTTGCGATAGAGTACCCGGAGTGTGCCGCTTGCTAATTCGCATCACTAGGTTTTGCGGATCATCAGCAAGGCAAGTAACACTTTGATCATACCATCCTACTACCCAGTTTTTATTGCATTAGATCAATCCTCACACCATTGCATGATTAGGATCTAATTAAACTGTGGGTCTGGGAAGTAGATGAGGTAGTACCTATTACCTGTTTATTATCAAACCTTTGGGAGTTACTTCTACGTTCGCTTTCTTATGCCATGCTATGCTAGTAGACGTGGATTGGGTGAGTGAAATACATGACAGATGTGAGGATGTTAAATTAATGGTTTATCTAAGGTGGCAACTTAAATACACATCTGGGTGGATTGAGGCACCTGGGTATTCCAGCGATTGCATGTTTTTCTTTGGACCGCCACCCAGGCTTAAAGGGATCATGAGATTATTCATGCTACAAACTTCCGTGTGCAGCCACAAGCTACTATGGGCTCTAGCATAGTTGATTAAGTCGTGCGAACTCTTACAGTGGTAGACTAGCAGATGTAGGGGATGTAGGTGGTATGGTCTACCCATCATAAGGTGCTAGCGCTTCTGAAAGACTATGTCTCAGTCATCCGTTTCTCAAACACCATGTAGTGCGAGAATCCCAACGGAGGAGATCGAGTCTTGTGGGGAAAAGTGCACAAACCTCTGCAGAGTGTATAAACTAATCGTGGTTAGCCGTGTCCCCGGTTATGGACATCTTGAGTATCTAGTACTTGGATTATCATGTGAATCGCATCATGTACTCTAATTAGTTTTGTTGGGTTTTTAATGATGATGCTTAATTGGGATTGAGAATGCTGTCAACCATTCTCAATGTTTAATAACTACCATGATAGTTAAATAAAATTTATTCCTTTGTAGTAGGGAAAAATTGGATTTACGCAAAACTGTAACCATGGAGCTCTCCATCGGCCAAATATGCATGTAGTATAGTTTTATTCTTCCATCATTCTCTATGTGTTGCATTGCCACCATATTCCATGTGCTGACCCGTTTCGGGCTGCAATGTTCATGTTGCAGACTTTTCAGATGACGAGTAAGATGCCTTTTAGGTCGTGGTTCTATACTCAGTGATGCCATTGGAGTTGATGGACTCACTTATCTTCCAAGCCTTTTGCTGTTATCGTTATTAGATGGTCTTAAGCCATATTTATTGTAATAAGTTCTCTTTTGAGACACTCGATGTAATAAGTGTGTGATTGCTACTCTGTTATAAATCCTTCAAGTACTGTGTGGTGTCAGCATTACTAATCCAGGGATTACACCTGAGCACAAAGATTGGACCGTTTGAGGTCTGGTCGCTACAAGATGGTATCAGAGCACATGCTGACTGTAGGACACGACCGCTAAGCTAAAGCCCTTGATCACTACTCACTCTTCTACTTCTGACCTCTCATATTTTCTACTCTTTTAGGATGGCGGATGCAAGGAACAAGTTCACGCAACCGGATGAAGATACACCCTTTGGACGTCACTTGAAGGAAGTCACTAGATACCTGAACATAGGAGTACCAAGCTTCACCGGAACCTTCAATGCCACATTACCGGAAGAAGAGCGCTGGATGATTCATGTTCAAGTTCCAGGAAGGACGTTCATGCCAGTCAGTGAACCCATAGAGTTTTCTTTTGATGCACCAACATGGAGTCTAGGAGAGATCATGGCAGCTCACATCGCCATGGAATGCATTGGAGAAGTTTACCGCAATGATCTCAAGGATACTATACGATCTACCAGATTTGTGGGCGCTGAGGTGAGCACTGGGAGATGATCAGCACCAAGAAGGATAGATCAATTGCAGCTTTTATCGAGGAGTTAAACCAGCACATTCGACGTCGGGAGAACTAGATGTGCACCGACATGATAGAACTGAAGAAGGCGAAGACAAGAATCAAGGAACTGGAGGAAGAACTCAAGGCTACACGTGAAGATTATGAAGAGGAAATCGAAGTATTAGTGGAGAAGAATAACAATCTGATCAAGAAGATTGGAATATTTCTGGGAGACCCTACACAAGTAGAGGAAGACGAAGAACCCAAGGAGATTCGCCCGAAAGACTACATCATCATCGACGACACCGACTCGGATCCAGATGATAGCGAGGATGACTATGTTGATGAAGCTGGAGCAGATATCATGGAGTCTGCAGCCAAAGAATATTTCTAGTAGAGCACCCCAACAGTAGTAGTAGTCCACCATGTAAATATAGTAGTCCGAGCACTTTTGCGGTAGTTAGATCGATTGTATGCCCTTGTTTGATTGAATGAAGTGAATTGTTTGCTTTGCCTCATGTGCATATGGGTAGTGTTTTCTCTCTAGAACCCTCTCTATTCTTAAATCTCATCTTTTCTAAACCCTCAGATGCCTCTGAGACGTGACCCTGAATTTACTTTCCCACCGGAGCTCACTCAGTTGATCCAGCAGCAGAACACATTGATGCAGTTGCTAGTCTAGAGTTAGAATCAGGGGAACAACAACAACAACCCACCACCACCACCACCACCACCACCTGTTGATCACTTAGCCCATTTTCTTAGGCTGAATCCGCCGGTGTTTTCCAGTAGCACCGAGCCGATAGTAGCAGATGATTGGCTCTGCAAGACAGCAAGGGAGTTGACCATGACAGGATGCACAGATGCAGAAAAGGTGAAGTTTGCCGCACATCAGCTTGAAGGACCCGCAGCATCATGGTGGGAGAATTTCAAAGCCTTCTTCCCTGTCGACACTATCACATGGGACCAGTTCCAGTAAGCTTTCCGTACTGCCCATGTTTCAGCAGGAGCTATGGCCATGAAGAAGTGAGAGTTTCACAACTTGCGCCAAGGAGGAAGGACAGTTGGCCAGTATGTGGAGGACTTTACTAAGCTAGCACGTTATGCCCCAGATGTCGTTGCTACGAATGCAGCTAAGCAGGAGAAGTTTCTGGAAGGACTGAATGATGAGTTGAGCATGCAGTTGATGGTAGCAACCTTCAACAACTACCAGGAGTTGGTAGATCATGCTCTCATGATTGAAGGGAAGCAGCAACAAATTGAAAACCTCAAGCGGAAGTATGGACAAGGGAAGTACAATTCAGGAGCTCAGCTGAAGCCACATTTTACCCGTAGACTAGGAGGAAATTTTCAGCATACCCATGGAGGAGGTAGCTCGCACAATCATAATGGCCACAAGAATGGTAATGGGAATGGAGGAAGCAACGGCCAGAACCGCACCAACCCATCAACCCTAGCCAAGAGAGACCTGAGCCAAGTCACTTGCTTGAAGTGCCAAAAGACCGGACATTATGCTAATGAATGTCCTGAAGCCCAAAATGGAAATGGCAATGGAAGCTCTGGGAAGAAGCCGAACCCTTTCAACAGGGGACAGGTGAACCACGTGAATGTGGAGGAGGTTGAAGCCCAGCCCGATGCAGTAATAGGTATGTTTTTGGTTAAATCATTTACTGCACTCGTTCTTTTTGATACTGGTGCATCGCATTCATACATATCAAGGGGATTTGTGGATAAGTATAAACTGCCAACACAAGCCCTTAGGTCACCCATGTTAGTAACCTTACCTGGAGGAGAGTATATGGCTAGTCTATGGTGTGATCGGTTACCATTAAGGATTGGTAACTATGTATTTCCCTCGGACCTAATAGTATTGGAATCCCAACAATTGGATGTGATATTAGGCATGGATTGGTTATCAAAGTATGAAGGGAGCATTGAATATGCCAGTAAGTCAATTTTGCTTACCACCCCAGAAGGGAGAAGGATCAAGTATGTATCCCGGCATGTGCCGAAAGGGACTCAAGTAAATTGCCTAACATGAGTTGTGCAGGAGGAAGTACCAGTAGTGAAGGAGTTCCCCAATGTATTTCCAAAAGAGTTGCCAGGCATGCCACCGGATAGAGATATTGAGGTTTTTATTGAGATTTTTCCAAGCATAGGGCCAATATCTAAGAGACCTTATAGGATGCCCGCAAAGGATTTGGAAGAGATTAATAAGCAAATTAAGGAGTTACTGGATAAAGGATATATTCGCCCAAGTTCTTCACCTTGGGTATCGCCAGTACTTCTAGTAGAGAAGAAGGATGGATCGTTAAGGATGGTCATTGATTATCCAGGATTGAATGAAGTAACCATCAAGAACAAGTACCCACTACCGATGATCCATGATCTGTTTGATCGATTGCAAGGAGCTAAGGTATTTTCCAAGATCGATCCGCGGTCAGGATACCATCAGTTGAAAATTCGAGAACAGGATATACCTAAAACTGCTTTTACCACCAGGTATGGGCTGTACGAGTATACTGTTATGTCATTTGTCCTGACTAACGCACCTGCATATTTTATGAACATGATGAACAAAGTGTTTATGGAGTTTTTGGATAAGTTCATCATAGTGTTCATTGATGATATCCTGGTTTACTCGAAGAATGAAGAGGAGCATAAGGAGCATTTGCATTTAGTACTTGGTAAGATCAGAGAACATCAGTTATATGCCAAGCTTAGCAAATGTGAGTTTTGGTTGAAGGAAGTTGGATTTCTCGGACACGTCATATCCGGAGAAGGTATAGAAGTGGATCCCAGCAAGGTTGACATTGTGAGAAATTGGGAAGCGCCAACAACAGTTGGAGAGATCCGGAGTTTTCTTGGACTTACAGGATACTACCGGAGATTCATTGAAAATTTCTCGAAGATTGCGAAACCTATGACGGAGTTGTTGAACAAGGATACCAAGTTCATATGGACTGAGGAATGTGAGGCTAGTTTCCAGGAGTTGAAGAAACGTTTGGTTACATCACCAGTGTTGATTTTGCCAGATCAGACCAAGGATTATGAGGTGTATTGCGACGCTTCACGTCGAGGACTTGGAGCAGTGCTTATGCAAGAAGGAAGAGTTGTTTCCTATGCCTCACGACAACTTAAGCCTCATGAGTTCAATTATGCTACGCATGATTTGGAGTTAGCAGCCGTAGTGCATGCATTGAAGACTTGGAGACATTTTCTCATTGGAAACCATTGTGAGGTGTACACGGATCACAAGAGTTTGAAGTATATTTTCACGCAGAAGGAGTTGAATCTCGGACAAAGGAGATTGTTGGAACTCAGCAAGGATTATGATATGATATTGCATTATCACCCTGGAAAGGCTAACATAGTAGCTGACGCGTTGAGCCGTAAAAGTCATGTCAACACCTTAATGACGGGAGATTTACCAAAGGAGTTAGCCGAGAATCTTCGTGAGCTATGTTTGGAGATAGTTCCGAGAGGCTATGTAGCGGCATTGGAGATTCAGTCTACGTTGATGGATAAGATCAGAGAAGCCCAGAAGACTGACAAGGAGATTGCTTCTATTAAGGAGAAAATAAGCAAAGGAAAAGCTAAAGGATTTCGTGAGGATGAGCACGATACCCTATGGTTTGAAGACCGGATCTATGTGCCTAATGATTCGGAGATCAGGAAATTGATTCTGCAAGAGGCCCATGATTCACCATATTCGATTCACCTAGGAAATACCAAGATGTATTTGGATTTGAAGGATATTTTCTGGTGGACCGGAATGAAGGAGGATATTGCAGAGTATGTAGCCATTTGTGATGTATGTCAGAGAGTAAAGGCAGAGCATCAGAAGCCAGCAAGATTGCTACAGCCATTGCTAATACCTGAATGGAAGAGGGATAAGTTAGGCATGGATTTTATCACAGGATTGCCCAGAACTCATTCAGGCTATGACTCGATATGGGTTGTAGTCGATCGTTTGACAAAGGTAGCTCATCTGATCCTAGTGAAGACTACCAATACTAGTGCCAAGTTGGCAAAGATATACATGACCAGAATCGTATGTCTGCATGGAGTTCCAAGGAGGATTATATCAGATAGAGGAACCCAGTTTACCTCAAAGTTCCAGAATCAGTTGCATGAAACATTGGGTACCAGGCTAGAGTTCAGTACAAATTTCCATCTGCAGACAGATGGACAGACCGAGAGAGTCAAGCAGATTTTGGAGGATATGCCGAGAGCTTGTGCGCTAGATTATGGATCTAGTTGGGACGACAATTTGCCATATGCAGAGTTCTCTTACAACCACAGTTATCAATCCAGTTTGAAGATGGCCCCTTTCGAAGCCTTGTACGGAAGGAGGTGCAGGACCCCGTTGTCATGGGATGAAGTTGGAGACTGCCAGTTTTTTGGACCAGATCTGATTAAGGAGTCTGAACAAAAAGTAAAATTGATTCGTGATAGGCTCAAGGTAGCCCAGTCCAGATAGAAGAGCTACGCAGATTCAAAACGCAAGGAGACAGTTTACGAAGTCGGAGACCGAGTTTATCTTCGAGTATCTCCACTTCGAGGAGTTAAGCGCTTTGGAGTTAAGGGAAAGTTAGCGCCACGTTTTGTAGGACCATACAAAGTTGTGGAGCGTATGGGAGAAGTAGCCTACAAATTGGAATTGCCCGAAGGATTGTCAGGAGTTCACGTTGTGTTCCACGTTTTCCAGTTAAAGAAGTGCCACGCAGAGATGGCTGATATACCGCTAAGAGATAGAGCGCCGCTGGAAGCGATTCAGTTGGACAGTGATTTGACCTATGAGGAGAGACCAGTCAAGATTCTTGAGTACCGAGTCACCCGCATCAAGGTTATCAAGTTTTGCAAAGTTCAGTGGAGCCACCACACGGAGGATGAAGCCACCTGGGAACGAGAGGAAGATCTGTTGAAGGACCACACTCACCTATTTTCTAGCCAACCCGAATCACGAGGGCGATATTCATCTTAAGGGGGGTAGGTTTGTAACATCCCAAAATTTCAATTTGGGATGTTATACAATAGATCATAATTGCATATCATATTTATTGCATTTTTGTTGATCCTAGAAATTTCCCGCAACTCAAGGACCCTCAGAGAGAGTTGGGGATTTCGTAATTTTCATATTTTAGTTGTCTCAAATTTTGAAAATAGGATCATTTGATTTTATTTGTTTTATCTTCAATTAGTTCTATTATAAAAATTATGAGAGAGGGAATAAAATGACTTTCCCAAAATAAAGAAATATTTGGGATTTAATAAAAATCAAATAAGATTTTATTTTGGTTTTATTTGCTATTTTATTTGAATTTAGGAAAAATTGCACGTTTTCAAAAATCGCATTTAGGGCCAAGAAAATGTTCATCCTGTTTTAACTATTTTATTTAGACAGCGAAAATTTGTTTTGGCATTTTTAGAATTTTATTTATTTTTCTAGATTTTTTTTAGTTGCAGCGTTATTGTTTTTCAAAAAAAAGAGACCCCGCGCCCGACTGGGCCAAGGGCCCACCCGAGCAAGCCGGCCCAGCCAGCCGCTGCCGCCTCCCACTCGGATCGGGACAGGAGTCCCGCCCACCGCCGCCGAGTCCGGGGAGGACCCGCCTCCCAAGGCCGCCCCCTTCCCCAAGTCGCTGGACCCCCCCCCCTTTATAACCCCGCCGGACCCTCCTGCAGCCCCATACCCGCCGCCGCCTCCCCACGCCGCCAGCTCCACCACCGCACGCCGCCCGCGCCGCCTGTCGCCGCCACCGCGCCGCAGCCGCCACCGCGCCACAGCCGCCACCCCGCACCACCCGCCGGTGCCGGAGCCCCGTGCCGAGATAGCCGCCGCTCCGGTTTATTTTTGTAGCGAGCGTTCGCTCGTTCGTTCGTTTTAGCGAACGCGTTCTTTGTTTAGTTCTAGTTAACGAACGTTCGTTCGTAAACCCGTTCGTCGTTTTTCTTTTTCTTAGGTTAAATCTGCGAATTTTCTGATCTCGATTTCTGATCCGATGTTCGTTTTAGTTTAACTTTTCGCTCGTTTGTCGGAATCAGCTGATTCAAGCACTTGGAGTTTCGTCTCGAAACCCTCTTTCCGTTTAACCAACTCAAACAAGTTTTTGCCTCTGGAAAAATTACTCTAGATCCAGAATAGTAAACTAAGCCTTTTTCTTTTGCCGTTTGTTTTTCGTTGCTTCGTTCGATTTGCTTCTTTTTGCCAACCGGAGTTCTTAAGTTGAACTATCTGGTTAGATCTCTTATTCGAGTTTTACCTGTGCATTAGTTGAGTACCTATTTGATGCTTGTTTGTTTGCGATAGAGTAACCGAAGTGCGCCGCTTGCTAGTTCGAATCGCTAGGTTTTGCGGATCATCAGCAAGGCAAGTAACACTTTGATCATACCATCCCACTACCCAGTTTTTATTGCATTAGATCAATCCTCACACCATTGCAGTGATTAGGATCTAATTAAATTGTGGGTCTGGGAAGTAGATGAGGTAGTACCTATTACCTGTTTATTATCAAACCTCTGGGAGTTACTTCTACATTTGCTTCTTATGCCATGCTATGCTAGTAGACGTGGATTGGGTGAGTGAAATCCATGACAGATGTGAGGATGTTAAATTAATGGTTTATCTAAGGTGGCAACTTAAATACACATCTGGGTGGATTGAGGCTCTTGAGTATTCCAGCGATTGCATGTTTTTCTTTGGACCGCCACCCAGGCTCAAAGGGATCATGAGATTATTCATGCTAGAAACTTCCGTGTGCAGCCACAAGCTACTATGGGATCTAGCATAGTTGATTAAGTCGTGCGAACTCTTAAAGTGGTAGACTAGCACATGTAGGGGATGTAGGTGGTACGGTCTACCCATCGTAAGGTGCTAGCGCTTCTGAAAGACTATGTCTCAGTCATCTGTTTCTCAAACACCATGTAGTGCGAGAATCCCAACGGAGGAGCTCGAGTCTTGTGGGGAAAAGTGCACAAACCTCTGCAGAGTGTACAAACTAATCGTGGTTAGCCGTGTCCCCGGTTATGGACATCTTGAGTATCTAGTACTTGGATTATCATGTGAATCTCATCATGCACTCTAATTAATTTTGTTGGGTTTTTAATGATGATGCTTGATTGGGATAGAGAATGCTGTCAACCATTCTCAATGTTTAATAACTACCATGATAGTTAAATAAAATTTATTCCTTTGCAGTAGGGAAAAATTGGCTTTACGCAAAACTGTAACCATAGAGCTCTCCACCAGCCAAATATGTATGTAGTATAGTTTTAATCTTCCATCAGTCTCTATGTGTTACATTGCCAGCATATTCCATTTGCTGACCCGTTTTGGGCTGCAACGTTCATGTTGCAGACATTTCAGACGACCAGTAAGATGCCTTTTAGGTTGTGGTTCTATACTCAGTGATGCTGTTGGAGTTGATGGACTCGCTTATCTTCCAAGCCTTCCACTGTTATTGTTATTAGATGGTCTTAAGCCATATTTATTGTAATAAGTTCTCTTTTGAGACACTCGACGTAATAAGTGTGTGATTGCTACTCTGTTATAAATCCATCAATTACTGTGTGGTGTCAGCATTACTGATCCAGGGATGACACTTGAGGACAGAGATTGGACCGTTTGAGGTTTGGTCGCTACATGCTATTGAAAGGATGTCGTGTGATACCTCTCTGTCATATCTATAATTTTTTATTGTTCCATGCCAATATTCTACAACTTTCATATACTTTTGGCAACTTTTTATACTATTTTTGGGACTAACATATTGATCCAGTGCCCAGTGCCAGTTCCTCTTTGTGGCATGTTTTTTGTTTCACAGAAAATCCATATCAAACGGAGTCCAAACGGGATAAAGACTGACGGAGATTTATTTTTGGAATATGTGTTATTTTCGGGAAGAAAAATCAACGTGAGACGATGCCCAAGGGGGCCACGAGGCAGGGGGCCCGCCCCAGGGGGGCAGGGGCGCCCTGGGCCCCTCGTGGCCACCCCGTAAGGCGGTTGATGCCCTTCTTTCGCTGCAAGAAAGTTAATATCCGGATAGAGACCGTCTTAAAATTTCAGCCCAATCGGAGTTATGGATCTCCGGGAATATAAGAAACGGTGAAAGGGCAGAATCTGAGAACGCAGAAACATAGAGGGACAGAGAGAGAGATCCAATCTCAGAGGGGCTCTCGCCCCTACCATGCCATGGAAGCCAGGGACCAGAAGAGAAACCCTTCTCCCACCTAGGGAGAAGTTCAAGTAAGAAGAAGAAGATGGGGGGCTCTCTCCCCCTTGCTTCCGGTGGCACCGGAACGCCGCCAGGGCCATTATCATCACCGCAATCTACACCAACACGTCCGCCATCTTCACCAACATCTCCATCACCTCCCCCCTCTATCTACAGTGGTCAACTCTACCACAACCCGCTGTACCCTCTACTTGAACATGGTTCTTTATGCTTCATATTATTATCCAATGATGTGTTGCCATCCTATGATGTCTGAGTAGATTTTCGTTGTCCTATCAGTGGTTGATGAATTGCTATGATTGATTTAATTTGCTTGTGGTTATGTTGCTGTCCTTTGGTGCCCATCATATGAGTGCGCATGTGGATCACACCATAGGGTTAGTTGTATGTTGATAGGACTATGTATTGGAGGGCAAGAGTGATAGAAGCTTCAACCTAGCATAGAAATTGATGCATACGGGATTGAAGGGGGACCAATATATATTAATCCTATGGTTAGGTTTTACCTTAATGAATGTTAGTAGTTCCAACCATAAGTGCATAGAATTCCAAGTCAGGGATGACATGCTAGCAGTGACCTCTCCCACATAAAACTTGCTATCGGTCTAGTAAAGTAGTCAATTGCTTAGGGACAATTTCGCAACTCCTACCACCACTTTTCCAGACTCGCTATACTGACTTTATTGCTTCTTTATCTAAACAGCTCCTAGATTTTATTTACGTGCTCTGTATTATCTTGCAAACCTATCCAAAAACACCTACAAAGTACTTCTAGTTTCATACTTGTTCTAGTTAAAGCGAACGTCAAGCATGCGTAGAGTTGTATCGGTGGTCGATAGAACTTGAGGGAATATTTGTTCTACCTTTAGCTCCTCATTGGCTTTGACACTCTTACTTACTGAAAGAAGCTACAATTGATACCCTATACTTGTGGGTTATCAAGACCTTTTTCGGGTGTCGTTGCCGAGAGTCATGGCGTGGGGTGAATATTCTCATGTGTGCTTGTTTGCTTTATTACTAAGTAATTTTTATTTGCTGTTCTAAGTTGTTCTCTATCTTTAGTTATGGATATGGAACACGAAATACCAAAAAAATTAGGTGTACCTGCTACTCATGGATATGGGGAACCTCCGAAAACCCTCGATGCTAGTTATGTGAAAGAGATTATGTACTACTTTGATAATCCTGAGAAAACCCCATTCAATTATGTTATGGGAGACATGTTGGATCAACGTGAATACTTTAGGGATTATTGCTTGACTCAAAAAGGGAAACTATTATGGGATCAAATTCATATGTTGCATTGGTATTCTCGGGAATTATGCTTGAGATATGACTATACTTGTTGCTCTAGGATGAAGGCTCCACACCTTCCCTTTTCATGCAAATTTAATGATGATAAAACCTTGGCTTCTTATGCTAATGGTATATATGATTACTATGATGTGGAACAAATAGAAGAATTTGTTGCTTTTATGGGTGCTTATGAAACTGAATCTTTGTTTAAAGAGTGTGAAAATTTTGATGATTCAGTTTATAGACCTGAAAATTTAGCTATCCTTAAAAATTTCTATGATAATTATGAATACAATGCCGATATTGATGCGTTTATTGAGAAAGTCTCCGCTGTCCAAGAAGAGACTAATATTTTGCAGGAGTCTATGGAAGAAGAAATTAATGACATTGTGAGCTCATTGGATGAAAAGGATGAGGAGGAGAGCGAAGAACAAAAGGAGGAAGAGCGGATTGATCACCCGTGCCCACCTTCTAATGAGAGTAACTCTTCAACTCATACACTGTTTAATTTCCCTTCGTGCTTACCGAAGGATGATTGCTATGATGACTGCTATGCTTGTGGCCAAGATGCCAATACGAATTATGCTTATGGAGATGAACTTTCTATAGTTCCTTATGTTAAACATGAAATTGTTGCTATTGCAACCACGCATGATAGTCCTATTATCTTTCTGAATTCTCCCAACTACACTATATCGAAGAAGTTTACCCTTCTTAAGGATTATATTGATGGGTTGCGTTTTACTATTACACATGATGATTTTGATAGATATAATATGCATGTGCTTGCTACTCCTACTTGCAATTATTATGAGAGAGGAACTACATCTCCACCTCTTTATGTTTCCAACACAAAAAAATTGCAAGAAACTGTTTATACTATGCATTGGCCTTTACTTTGTGTGCATGAATTGTTCTTTTATGACATGCCGATGCATAGGAAGAGAGTTAGACTTCGTCATTACATGATATTTGTTACCTTGTGCTCACTACTAAATTAAAAATCATTGTTAATTAAAATTGGCTTTGATATACCTTGGGATCCGGGTGGATCCATTACTTGAGCACTATATGCCTAGCTTAATGGCTTTAAAGAAAGCCCTGCCTGGGAGACAACCCGAAAGTTTTAGAGAGTCATTTATTTCTCTTGTGTGCTTTCATAAATTTTAAAAACAAAAAAATAAATAGGGGAACCCAAAACTTTTTCAAAAAGGAAAGTGAAAGTGAGAGAGACAAGCATGGTTGAAGTGGGGGAGCTCCTTGAACTTTGTTCATGCTCACGGAAACTTTGTGAATCTTGATTACAGTAACTTTTCAACAAAAATAATTATCCCCTTGTACAATTCCATTGTATTATAAAAATAATGTGCCAAGGTTTGCCTTTAGGATGTTTCAGATGCTTGTTGGTTTGTACGGTGCAGGACAGAAACTTTGGCTGTAGCGTGCGATTTTACATTTTTTGCCGGAACGTCAAATGGTTCTGAAACTTTTTGCACTGTATTTATATACAAATTGTTTATTTTTTCTAATTGTTGTAGAATTTTTGGAGTACCATAGGTATGGTAAATGTTCATATTATTACAGACTGTTCTGTTTTAGACAGATTCTGTTTTTGATGCACAGTTTGCTTGTTTTGATGAAACTATCAATTTATATCAGTGGATTAAGCCATGGAAAAGTTATATTATAGTAGCTAAAATGCAAAAACAAAATATGAATTCGTTTGCAACAGTACATATAGTAGTGATTTTCTTTATTATACTAGCGGATCTTACTGAGCTTTTTGTTGAGTTTTGTGTGGATGAAGTGTTCGAAGATCGAGGAGGTCTCGATGTGAGAAGAAGGAAGAGAGGAAAGAGAACAAGATTGGGGATTCCCGAGGCACCCAAAGTAAATATTCAAGGAGACTCAAGCGTCTAAGCCTAGGGATGCCCCGGAAGGCATCCCATCTTTCTGCGACAAGTATCGGTATGTTTTCGGATTCGTTTCGTTCATGCGATATGTGCAATCTTGGAGCATCTTTTGCATTTAGTTTTCACTTTTCTTTTATGCACCATGCTGGTATGATATAGTCCTTGGTAGATTTATAGAATGCTTCATGTGCTTCAGTTATATCATTTGAAGTTTGGATTGCCTGTTTCTCTTCACATAGAAAACCGCCATTTGTAGAATGCTCTTTTGCGTCACTTATATTTGTTAGAGCGTGGGCATATCTTTTGTTGAAAGAATTAAACTCTCTTGCTTCACTTATATCTATTTAGAGAGATGACAGGAATTGGTCATTCACATGGTTAGTCATAAAATCCTACATAAAACTTGTAGATCACTGAATATGATAAGCTTGATTCCTTGCAATAGTTTTGCGATATAAAGATGATGATATTAGAGTCATGCTAGTGGGTAGTTGTAGATTGTAGAAATACTTTTGTTGAAGTTTGTGATTCCCGTAGCATGCACGTATGGTGAACCATTATGTGATGAAGTCGGAGCATGATTTATTTATTGATTGTCTTCCTTATGAATTGCGGTTGGGGACGAGCGATAGTCTTTTCCTACCAATCTATCACCCTAGGACCATGCGCTTAGTACTTTGTTTCAATAGCTAATAGACTTTTGCAATAAGTATGTGAGGTCTTTATGACTAATGTTGAGTCCATGGATTATACACACTATCACCCTTCCATCATTGCTAGCCTCTTCGATACCATGTGAGGGAGTCCTGGATTAGGGGGTATACGGACAGCCGGATTATATCCTTTGGCCGGATTGTTGGACTATGAAGGTACAAGATTGAAGACTTCGTCTCGTGTCCGGATGGGACTCTACTTGGCGTGGAAGGCAAGCTAGGAAATACGGATGTGTATATCTCCTCCTTTGTAACCGACCTTGTGTAACCCTAGCCCCCTCTGGTGTCTATATAAACCGGAGGGTTTTAGTACATAGGACAACATACAATCATACCATAGGCTAGCTTCTAGGGTTTAGCCTCTCCGATCTCGTTGTAGATCAACTATTGTAATACCCATATCATCAAGAATAAATCAAGCAGGACGTAGGGTTTTACCTCCATCAAGAGGGCCCAAACCTGGGTAAAACATCGTGTCCCCTGCCTCCAGTTACCATCCTCCTTAGACGCGCAGTTCGGGACCCCCTACCCGAGATCCGCCGGTTTTGACACCGACATTGGTGCTTTCATAGAGAGTTCCACTATGCCGTCGCCAGAAGGAAGGATGTCTCATCTCGTCTTTAAAGACGGTATTACTATTGGGGGAGCTTTGGCTGTCGGCCAAACTCTCCGGCTAGGCGGTTTCATCGTGACCGCCTGTTCGGCCGCCGCGCCGACGATGATTTCTTGGGTCATCGAAAACAACCTCCACGTCAAATCGGCACTCGCCGAACAGATGGATCCAATGGAGCTCGCCTCCCTAAACGAGCTCTTGGATCGCATCGCCGCCCTGGGAGTCGCTATGGACTATGATTGGATTGGGCTTAAACCCGATCAAAGGGAGATTAACTCTCGGCCGGTCACCCATCATATTGCGGTGGTGGAGGAACAATGCGGCGACCACTCCTCCATATTGAGGACCAACTATGTCTGGATTCCTGAGCTCTCCGAGTCGGATACCCGTTCGCGGGAGGACAACATCCAATCCCTGAACTTAGAGTCAGGCAGCGAGCCAGGATTATCGGGCAACACCCCAGAACCAGAATTTCCAAAATTGGAAATTCCTCGGCCCCTGGATCCCAGATCGGGTAAGGTTTCGGATTCAATTCCACCCACCCACCCAAACATAAGTGATCTTTCCCACATCAGGCAAGAGCCCCAGGAAATAGTACATCACTATTGGGCCAGATTCCTCCTTGCGATGAACAAGGTTAAGGACTGTCGCGAGGAAGACGCAATCTTATTTTTCTGCAATAATTGCACGAACAAGGGAATCCTTAACGCCATAAATCGCCATGAGATATCATGCTTCGCTAACTTGGCGTCCATAGTACGAAAGTACTGTGCGATGGAAAGTGCCTGGAAAACCGAAACAAACTTTTGGGATAATCCGGCCCTAAATACAAACCCAGTCTGAAATAAAAGGGTGCACTATCAAAAGACACCCGGGTAAACTACCAAAAAGCAAAAACCCTCTATAGGGCATGGAACCGTACTGGAGGGATGGATCAATGGAACCTGTAAAATTCATAGTACAGGGGGAGCCATACAAACACATAGCGTTAGAGAACGTTGGATACTCCGGCAGGTAGCCAAAAGTGGCGAGGATCTCCTAATTCCAGAAGCCACAGAGCACCATCCCACAAATACCAGTACGGTATTAACGGTCTTCGAGACCTTTGCATCAAATAATAGGCGAAAGCGAACACTCCGCAGCCTTGCCAAAGTCTTCCATGTGGCAACAATAAATCCATGGAGTGACACGACTATCACCTTCAATGCCAGTGACGAACCTAAATTCCGAACAGCCCGAGCACCAGCCGCACTGGTCCTCAGCCCAATCATGGACGGCTTTTGACTCACCAATGTACTCATGGACGGCGGCAGTGGATTAAACCTCATCTATGAGGAAACTCTTCAAAAGATGGAAATAGACTGGAACCACATTGAGCAAAGTAGCACAACCTCTAGATGAATCATCCCCAGTCAGGAAGCACGCTGTGCTGTGAAAATCACACTAGATGTGGTATTCGACACGCCGGATAATTACAGGTCCGAAGAAATTACATTCCATGTGGCCTTGTTCAGCAGTGGTTATCATGCTCTTTTAGGACGGGATGCGTTCACAATCTTCCAAGCCGTACCCAATTACGGGTACATGAAGCTCAAAATGCCCGGGCCCAATGGAATCATTACTCTCGCCGGTGATCCAGACACAGCACTCCGCACCGAAAACAAAACAGCCGCACTGGCCCTCGAGGCATTATCCGAAGCCCTCTCGGCCGAGGAATTAACCACGCTCCGCTCCAGAGTGGACAGGGACGACGTGATACTCGACAAGAGATCCAAGTCCACCTCTTTTAAACCAGCGGATGAAATAGTCAAATTCCAAGTCCACCCAGCAAATCTTGCAAAAACAGCCTCCATCGGGGCACAGTTAAACCCCGCCGTGGACGCCGCACTACAAGAGTTCCTGCGCGAGAATTGGGACATATTCGCCTGGCATCCCTCAGACATGCCAGGAATCCCACGCAGGCTGGTCAAGCAAGCTCTTCAGCGTTTCTCCGAACCTAAGAGACATGCCATGGGAGAGGAACTAGCCAAGTTATTGGAGGCCGGATTCATCAGAGAAATAAAACACCCAGACTGGCTAGCAAACCTGGTGATGGTACCAAACAAGGATAAATCCTGGCGCCTTTGTGTTGATTTCAAGGACCTCAATAAAGCCTGCCCAAAGGATCCCTTCCCCCTCCCCGCATCGATCAAATTATTGATGCTACCGCAGGACACGAGTCATTGTGTTTCCTCGACGCATACCCCAGTTACCACCAAATCAAGATGGCGGAGTCCGACCAAGCCGCAACGGCATTCATCACACCATATGGTCCCTTCTGTTTCAACACAATGCCTTTTGGGCTCAAAAACGCCGGCGCAACATATCAGCGCATGATTCAGACATGTCTGGAGAAACAAATCGGCAAAACAGAAGAGGCATATGTAGACGATGTGGTCGTCAAAACCAAACATGTCAACTATTTGATAGAAGACTTGAGGCTCACATTCGACAACCTCCGAACATACGAAATTAAGCTCAATTCGGAAAAATGCGTTTTCGGTGTACCAGCCAGAAAACTCCTGGGTTTCATTGTCTCCAGTAGAGGTATTGAAGCTAACCCAGCCAAAATCCGAGCTTTGTCACAGTTGGCTACCCCAACAGACCTCAAACAAATCCAGAACTTAACTGGATGTGTGGTGGCTCTAAGCCGCTTTATCTCCTGCTTAGGAGAAAAGGCTTTACCCCTTTATCGCCTCCTTCGGCGCACCAAACACTTCGAGTGGACGGACGCGGCCACAACCGGATTGGAAGAAATAAAGGCGATTTTGGCAACCAACCCAATCCTGGCCGCGCCAAACATCGGTGAACCAATGCTGTTGTACATTGCGGCAACTCATCAAGTTGTCAGCGCAGTGCTCGTTGTCGAATGGGAAGCGAACGGACATAAATTCCCTGTTCAAAAGCCGGTATACTATGTATCCACTGTCCTCACTCCATGCAAATCACGGTACCCACATTATCAAAAGATAGCCTATGCGGTATTCATGGCATCCCGGAAGCTGCGACACTACTTTCGAGAGTGTTCGATTACAGTAGCCTCGGAAGTGCCACTTCATGATATTATAAACAACCGCAATGCTACGGGCCGGATTGCCAAATGGGATATTGAGCTCCTCCCATTTGACATAACATACAAACCTCGATGAGCCATTAAGTCACAAGTATTGGCCGACTTTGTCGTCGAATGGACGGAGGCCGAACTCCCTAAAGAGTACGGCGCATACTCCAATTGGATCATGCACTTCGATGGTTCTAAAATGCTGGCTGGTCTAGGGGCTGGCGTCGTCCTGACGTCCCCAACCGGAGATACCGTTCAGTATGTACTGCAAATATTGTACACAGACTCCAACAACGCAGCCGAATACGAAGCCCTGTTGCATGGTCTTCAGATGGCAGTCTCCATGGGAATTCAACGCCTGGAGGTGCGTGGGGATTCAAACCTTGCAATATCACAAATAAATGGAGACTTTGACGCCAAGGATCCGAAAATGGCGGCCTACCGAAACGCCGTCCTAAAAATGTCAGCTCGGTTCGAGGGGCTCGAATTTCACCATGTGGCTCGGGAAAACAATCAGGCGGCGGATATCCTCGTCCGCATCGGCACAAAACGCGATGCGGTCCCCCCCCCCAACATCTTTCTGGAAAGGCTGTTCAAGCCATCCGTAGTATGGTAAGGGGACACTGGTAACCATAGTCCGGACTCGGCCAAAATGCCCGATACCGAATACTCTGACACAATCGGAGACCCCGCCACCGAAATCACACCTTCAGCCCACGTAATAATGGCCATTATATCCCCGTGGATAGAACCATTCCTGGCCTACCTAACTAGGCAGGAACTTCTGGAGGACCAAAATGAGGCACGCTGCATAGTGCGGCGATCTAAGGCCTACAGGGTCCACGAGGGAGAATTGTATAAAAAAAGCACTACCGGAGTCCTTCAAAGATGCATCTCCGAAGAGGAAGGGCGAAACCTTTTAGCATAAATCCACGCCAGACTCGGCGGTCACCACGCCACAGCCCGGGCTCTTGTAAGCAAGGCCTTCCGTACAAGATTCTATTGGCTAACGGCCCGGGCAGATGCACAGGACTTGGTCCAACGTTGCGCCGGTTGCCAGCTCTTAGCAAATCAAAGCCACATGCCACCCACCGCCCTTCAAACAATCCCCATTACGTGGCCCTTCGCGGTCTGGGGGCTTGACATGGTTGGACCCCTTAAAGGGGGAACCCACAAGAAAATAATACTTATTGGTCATGGCGGATAAATTCACCAAATGGATAGAGGCCAAGCCTGTTAGAACATCCGAATCCGGACCAATGATAGAATTCATATCTGGGATCGTACACTGTTATGGCGTCCCCCACAGCATCATCACTGACAACGGCACAAACTTCATAGCCGATGAGGTAAAACTCTGGTGCAGCAAAATGGGCATCAAGCTCGATTATGCTTCAGTCTATCACCCACAAACCAACGGCCAAGTCGAGCGAGCAAACTGTCTTATAATGAGCGGCATTAAACCCAGATTAGTTCGTTCCTTAACGGAGTCTAACACGCGGTGGGTAGAGGAGCTCGACTCCGTACTCTGGGGGCTGCGGACCACGCCAAATCGTAGTACCGAATACACACCCTTCTTTATGGTGTATGGTGCAGAGGCAGTCTTGCCCTGTGACATAATTCATGACTCACCTCGAATGCGCATGTCCGAAGAAAGAGAAGCCGAGCTCGATCGGCAGGACAGTCTGGACACCCTGGAGGAGGAGCGCGACATAGCCAAAGCCCGTTCCGCATTTTATCAGCAACAGGCTCGCTGATACCAAAGCAGAGAAGTATGGGCCAAAACTTATAACGTTGGCGAACTAGTTCTACGCCTGCCGGATAAGAAAAAGAACAAGCTCGAGCCCAAATGGGAAGGTCCCTTCATTATTGACCAAGTTTTGACAGGTGGAGCGTACCGACTACGGGATGCATCGACTAGTCGACTCAAGCCGAACCCATGGAATGCGGCCTGGCTCCGAAGATTCTACACCTAGCACCGGACCCTATGTCCGTCCCCTCCCTTTGTCCATTTTTTGCATGTACATTATCTATCTTGTTTTCCTCTCTTCCTTTCTCTTATTATTTCTCTAGGACATTAAGGGCCAACTTGTGCCTCGCTTGCACATTATAGATGCGCTAGTCGCGCTCATAATACCTGGGGGCTTCTTTCACAGAAGCTTAATTATTTATCTGCGCCTCAGGCCCCAAACATGTGTCATGCTTCCGCATGTACCTTTTTTCGCCATTATATGCATCGATATGACTTAAGTTTTGGCCAAGCTGGGTTGCTTGGCTCTTGTATTTATGCCCTACGTTCCCGTTAATTCGGCTAGGGCATAAGGGGAGAACCTCTGCGATTGTTACTGCCGGGTCATCCGGACATGTACCTCAGACTGGGTGAAGCCGAAAGCTAGCGTTCTTAAGGGAATATTCGGTCGGTGAACAAAAGATGATTTTTATTTATTGTCCATATCTGCCCCCAGATGTTTTTCCTGCATTTCCTATCGCAGTCCGGACATGCACTTTAGGGCATGCTTACCCAGGGAAAGGAACCCTTAACAGAACTATTCTCCCTGGAAGATGTTTCTTACTACCCATGTAATATAACATAACTAGTTGGGCACTTGTTTGTTCAAGCACTTATGACCACTACGCCTGGTCTCGATGCATGCCTCGGTTCTTATATAACTGTGCGGGTATTCGGATACACTTCGGACTATCGGGTCCCGAGGTTGAAGCGAAAAGGTCCGCCAAGACAAATGATCTACAATCCGGCTAGAAGGCATTATACATGTCACTTTCATTACATAGTCATGCAGACTAACTAAATTCCTCTTCTATACCATCCAATAGGTGGTCTAGCTTACAATCCTGTTGGAAATACTTCCCGGCTAATTCTACTTGCCCATAAACTAAGCTAACGAGGATATCTTTTCCGTCGGGCCCCACAGGTCCGACCTCGGCCATGTGATTTGGGTCTGCCTTGGTATACCGCGTCTTCACCATGGTCCAGGCTTCTCTGGCACCCTGTCGGCAGGCTGATATCTTCCATAATCGGAAGCACATCCGTGCTCCCTTGAGCTTCTCCGCAAGCTCTGCAACGCCCTCTGGCAGGGAGATGGACGACCACAAGGCCTGGGCAACACCCTGCATCACCTGTTGAACTTGTTCGTGTAGATATGACAGCTCAGATAGAAGATCACCCACAGACCCGGGCATTTCCTCCGCGGGACGACCCGTCGGCATACATACAGACATAACGCTGTTAGTCGGCTTCTTCGCCAAACTCCTTTAAAAGGATTCGTTCAAGAACTTACTAAAAATGCCACGCCAAAGCCGCTTATTCTCCTTCTCGGAGTCCGCAAGCTGGCCCCGAACATCTTTTAGTTCCACGCTCAGCTTAATATTGGCATCTTGGAGATTGTTTTTCTCCTGCCTAACGTCAGTCAGCACGTGTTTGCTAGCCTCTAGCTGTCGCATAACATGCTGGTCCTCCGGATTTTCTCCAGATTCATCTGCAACATCTGTTGTTAGATCTACAGTCATGCCGCACATTATATGGTAACAATTATTCTTTAAAGTAAATGTTACCAGCAGGAGACTTTTTCGGTTCCTGCAATGCGGCCACAGCAGCCCGTAGTTGGGTCTTGCATTCCTCTAGCTCATGTGACAGCCTAGTATTCTTCTCTATAAGAACCTGGACAATAAAGATGATCCTTAAATTAGTTCTGCTAACTATTTCAAGTCTCGAGGGCTACTATTACATATAAATCGTCAGATTTAATTACCCGTACATCCTTTACATACCGATCTGTGGCTCTAGCTAGACCATCTTGAGCAGCTCGGAGGTACGCCTCTCCAGAATTGAAGGCATCAAATGCCTCTGGTGAGAAACAAGCATCACGGAGTACGGCCCGGCGTCGCCTATGATTCATGGCGCTTTCCACCTCTGAGTTTGTAGCAGATAATCTATCAACATCCTCTATAGGGGGATTATCCGGCGCCCGCCCCATATCGGTTTCCGCCTCTGTGTCCGGTCCTGGCGCCTGGCTGGTGGAAGCGTGAGTAGTAACATCGCCGGACATATTCCGGCAAGCGTTTTTTCTGTTAAAGAAACACGGGCGACATTATATTTCGAGAAAGATGACAACCACAGAGCGGGCTTTATTATACCTTTGCGCCGGCGTCTCCGTCCTGACCGCCTTGCTTTTTGGCCTACCCGGCCTCGATGCCTCCTGTTGGCGCGTTGCTGTGGGTTTGGCAGGGCGTCCCGAATGCCTTCCCTTTAAAAATGCCATGTGTATATGGTGGGTGAAGTGTCTAAAAGGGGATCCTAATTTTGGAGTTGGGATTTTTGATTTCTCTCACGTGCGATGCAGGGAGCAGTCCGGGATAGTCGGTCGTAATGGCCAACATGGCATCGTCGCAGCTTAACTGATAGAACTGCCGGTCTATCAGCTCCACGAATATAACCGAATCTTCTTCAAGTCTGGAGTCGAGGGCCCGGTCAGGGTCCTCTGGTTGTGGAGAAGGGGTGCTGACCTCCTTTATGGCTTTTTGCAGTTCTTGCCACAAAGTGGCAAGGTGAATACTTACGACAAAGAATGCGGGAAAAATGGGAGCAGGGAGATATAACTTACCCAGCTTGGAGGATTGTACATGGTGAATCCATCCCGTGGCTTGATGCGGGTGAACTCCTCTTCCTCACCCTTGAACAATTCGGGCAGAATTTTCGCTAAAGCGGCAGCATTGTCCGGACCCTTACGCCCGCAGCGGGTGGCGTCATCCGCTCCGTTATAACACCACAAGGGGTGCCCACGATATTGAAGTGGTTGCACTCCCCGCATTATGCAAATCGACATAACTTCGATTACTGTCAATCCTGATCGAGCCAGTGCTTTAATTCAGTTCGTCAGATAGAGGACTTATCCATTGTCTTCCACCTGGGGGCTCCGTGGGCGCCAACTTCGGCGTTTCTTCAGAGGAGCATTGTTGAACTCAGGAAGACCCCGCCGAACAGGGTCTGGAAGGGGAACGTCCTCCATATAAAAACATTCTGAAGGCCAGTCTTCGGGTGACTTCTTCGGAGTACAGGATAGGTATCCGGTATCGGCGATGCGCCATATTTCGGCTCCGACCACTTGATAAAGTGACCCCCTCTATGTGTGAGGGACGAGGCAAAATAGCCTTTTCCACAGCTCGAAGTGAGCCTCACAGCCCAGGAACAACTCGCAGAGAGCCACATAGCCGGCGATATGTAGGATGGAGGCGGGGGTGAAATTGTGTAATTGGAGGCCGTAGAACTCCAGGAGCCCGTGGAGGAACAGATGAATTGGAAATCGGAGTCGCCTTAATAGATAGGGAACAAGGCAGACCCGTTCCCCCATAGAGGTAGAGGGAAAGCTCTCCGCTTGCTCCCCGCCATTACAGGTGGCAAGCCCGGCTCGAACGAGCACCATGTACGCCGGAGGGAGAAATCCCTTAGTGTGCAGTTCGACTAAACGACTGGTGGGACTGAACACCTTTCCCAATCACCGGGCTTAGGGCTTCGGGGGCGGGAGGAGGAGCTGCGGAGGTCGGCCATGCTGGAATGGATCTTTCCGGAACGCGCTCTCATGGACTCTCGCTGGGGGAGGATGGTATGGATCAGATCTAAGGATCCCCATCCCTTTAATAGACAATTTATTTATCTGGCTAGGGGGCGAATGTAAAAATGCCCTGGCGCCTCGTATTCATTCGACACGTGGGAGAAAGCCCTTATTGGGCACACAATCCAAGACGTCCAAACATTTATGGGACTGGACATTGCTTTACAAATGTTCGAAAAATGGAGAAGAACCCGCCTTGCAATGCCGAAGACAATACTGCGTGCCGGACTCATCGTCATTGAAGCCTGGTTCGGGGGCTACTGAGGGAGTCCTGGCTTAGGGGGTATCTGAATAGCCAGATTATGTCCTTTGGCCGGACTGTTGGACTATGAAGGTACAAGATTGAAGACTTCGTCTCTTGTCCGGATGGGACTCTACTTGGTGTGGAAGGCAAGCTAGGCAATATGGATGTGTATATCTCCTCCTTTGTAACCAACCTTGTGTAACCCTAGCCCCCTCTGGTGTCTATATAAACCGGAGGGTTTTAATCCGTAGGACAACATACAATCATACCATAGGCTAGCTTCTAGGGTTTAGCCTCTCTGATCTCGTGGTAGATCAACTCTTGTAATACCCATATCATCAAGAATAAATCAAGCAGGACGTAGGGTTTTACCTCCATCAAGAGGACCCGAACTTGGGTAAAACATCGTGTCCCCTGCCTCCTGTTACCATCCGCCTTAGACGCGCAATTCGGGACCCCCTAACCGAGATCCGCCGTTTTTGACACCGACACCATGCATTGCCCTTTCTCACCTCAAGAGTTGGTGCAAACTTCGCCGGTGCATCCAAACCCCGTGATACGATACGCTCTATCACACATAAGCCTCCTTATATCTTCCTCAAAGCAGCCACCATACCTACCTATCATGGCATTTCCATAGCCATTCCGAGATATATGGCCATGCAACTTCCATCATCATCATATACATGACTTGAGCATTCATTGTCATATTGCTTTGCATGATCGTAAGATAGCTAGCATGATGTTTTCATGGCTTGTCCGTTTTTTGATGTCATTGCTACGCTAGATCATTGCACAGCCCGCTACAACACCGGAGGCATTCATATAGAGTCATATTTTGTTCTAGTATCGAGTTGTAATATTGAGTTGTAAGTAAATAAAAGTGTCATGATCATCATTATTAGAGCATTGTCCCATGCGAGGAAAGGATGAGGGAAGATATGATTCCCTCACAATTTGGGATGAGTCTCCGGACTTTACAAAAAAATAAAAGAGGCCAAAGAAGCCACCAAAAAAAGAGAAAAAAAGAGATAAAAAATAAAAAAATGAGAGAAAAGAGAGAAGGGACAATGTTACTATCCTTTTACCACACTTGTGCTTCAGAATAGCACCATTTTCTTCGTATAGAGAGTCTCTTGAGTTATTACTTTCATATACTAGTGGGAATTTTCATTATAGAACTTGGCTTGTATATTCCAATGATGGGCTTCCTCAAATACCCGAGGTCTTCATGAGGAAGCAAGTTGGATGCACACCTACTTAGTTTCCAATTTGAGCTTCCATACACTTATAGCTCTTAGTGCATCTGTTGCATGGAAGTCCCTACTCCTCACATGGACATCAATTGATGGGCATCTCCATAGCCCGTTGATTAGTCGCGTCGATGTGAGACTTTCTCCCTTTTTGTCTTCTCCACACAACCTCCACCATCATATTCTATTCCACCTATAGTGCTATGTCCATGGCTCACGCTCATGTATTGCGTGAAAGTTGAAAAGGTTTGAGAACATCAAAAGTATGAAACAATTGCTTGGCTTGTCATCAGGGTTGTGCATGATTTGAATATTTTGTGTGGCGAAGATGGAGCATAGCCAGACTATATGATTTTGTAGGTATAACTTTCTTTGGCCATGTTATTTTGAAAACACATGATTTCTTTGTTAGTATGCTTGAAGTATTATTATCTTAATGTCAAATCATAGACTATTGCTTTGAATCACTCGTGTCTTAATATTCATGCCATGATTAGATTACATGATCAAGATTATGCTAGGTAGCATTCCACATCAAAAATTATATTTTTTATCATTTACCTACTCGAGGATGAGCAGGAATTAAGCTTAGGGCTGCTGATACGTCTCCATCATATCTATAATATTTTAATATTTGATTGTTCCATGCCAATATTCTACAACTTTCATATACTTTTGGCAACTTTTTATACTATTTTTCGGACTAACATATTGATCCAGTGCCAGTTCCTGTTTGTTGCATGTTTTTTGTTTCGCAGTAAATCCATATCAAAAGGAGTCCAAACGGGATAAAAACTAACATAGTTTTTTTTTGGAGTATATGTGATTTTTGGGAAGAAAAATCAACGCGAGACGAAGCCCGAGGGGTCCACGAGGCAGGGAGGCGCACCCCAGGGGGCAAGCACGCCCTGGGCCCTCGTGGCCACCCCGTAATGCGGTTGATGCCCTTCTTTCGCCGCAAGAAAGCTAATATTCTGATAGAGATCATGTTAAAATTTCAGCCCAATCGGAGTTACGGATCTCCGGGAATATAAGAAACGGTGAAAGGGCAGATCTCGCCCCTCCCATGCCATGGAGGCCATGGACCAGAGGGGAAACCCTTCTCCCACCTAGGGAGAAGTTGAAGGAAGAAGAAGAAGAAGGGGGGCTCTCTGCCCCTTGCTTCCGGTGGCGCCGGAACGCCACTGGGGGCCATCATCATCACCGCAATCTACACCAACACCTCCGCCATCTTCACCAACATCTCCATCACTTTCCACCCTCTATCTACAACGGTCCACTCTCTTGCAACCCGCTGTACCCTCTACTTGAACATGGTGCTTTATGCTTCATATTATTATCCAATGATGTGCTGCCATCCTATGATGTCCAAGTAGATTTCCGTTATCCTATCGGTGGTTGATGAATTGCTATGATTGAATTCCAATCATAAGTACATAGAATTCCAAGTCAGGGATGACATGCTATCAGTGGCCTCTCCCACATAAAACTTGTTATCGGTCTAGTAAAGTAGTCAATTGCTTAGGGACAATTTCGCAACTCCTACCACCACTTTTCCAGACTCGCTATACTTAGTTTATTGCTTCTTTATCTAAACAGCCCCTAGCTTTTATTTACGTGCTCTTTATTATCTTGCAAACCTATCCAAAAACACCTACAAAGTACTTCTAGTTTCATACTTGTTCTAGGTAAAGCAAACGTCAAGCGTGCGTTTAGTTGTATCGGTGGTTGATAGAACTTGAGGGAATATTTGTTCTAGCTTTAGCTCCTCGTTGGGTTCAACAGTCTTACTTATCGAAAGAGGGTACAATTGATCCCCTATACTTGTGGGTTATCACCGTGTCCAAAGGACATCAAAGGTACAAGAAGTTTCCTTGGTCATGCCGGTTTTTATAGGAGGTTCATAAAGGACTTCTCAAAAATTTCCCTGCCTCTGACTAATCTATTACAAAAAGTTATTCCTTTTGTCTTTGATGATGATTGTGTAGAAGCATTTGAAATACTTAAGAAATACTTGATTTCTGCACCTATTGTTCAGCCACCTAATTGGAACTTGCCCTTTGAAATCATGTGTGATGCTAGTGACTATGCTGTTGGTGCTGGTCTAGGACAAAGAGTTGATAAAAAATTAAATTTTATTCAATTTGCTAGTAAAACTCTAGACAATGCCTAGAGAAATTATGCTACTACTGAAAAGGAATTCTTAGCAGTTGTATTTGCTTGTGATAAGTTCTGACCTTATATTGTTGATTCTAAAGTAACTATTCACACTGATCATGCTGCTATTAAATATCTTATGGAAAAGAAAGATGCTAAACCTAGACTTATTAGATGGGTTCTCCTGGTACAAGAATTTGATTTGCATATTATTGATAGAAAGGGAGCTGAGAACCCCGTTGCAGATAACTTTTCTAGGTTAGAAAATGTTCTTGATGACCCACTACCTATTGATGATAGCTTTCCCGATGAACAATTAGCGGTCATAAATGCTTCTCGTGCTACTCCATGGTATGATGATTATGCTAATTACATTGTTGCTAAATTTATACCACCTAGTTTCACATACCAGCAAAAGAAAAAAGTTCTTCTATGATTTAAGACATTACTTCTGGGATGACCCACACCTTTATAAAGGAGTAGATTGTGTTATTAGACATTGTGTACCTGAGCATGAACAGGAACAGATCCTACGCAAGTGTCACTCCGAAGTTTATGGACGACACCATGCTAGAGATAGAACTGCACATAAGGTATTGCAATCCGGTTTTTATTGGCCTACTCTCTTCGAGGATGCCCGTAAGTTTGTCTTATCTTGTGATGAATGCCAAAGAATTGGTAATATTAGTAGACGTCAAGAAATGCCTATGAATTATTCACTCATAATTGAACCATTTGATGTTTGGGGCTTTGATTATATGGGACCTTTTCCTTCCTCTAATGGATACACACATATTTTAGTTGCTGTTGATTACGTTACTAAGTGGGTAGAAGCTATTCCAACTAGTAGTGCTGATCATAACACCTCTATTAAGATGCTTAAGGAAGTTATTTTCCCAAGGTTTGGAGTCCCTAGATACTTAATGACTGATAGTGGTTCACATTTTATTCATGGTGCCTTTTGAAAAATGCTTGCTAAGTATGATGTTAATCATAGAATTGCATCTCCTTATCACCCATAGTCTAGTGGCCAAGTAGAACTTAGCAATAGAGAGCTTAAATTGATTTTGAAAAAGATTGTTAATAGATCTAGAAAGAATTGGTCCAATAAACTTGATGATGCATTATGGGCCAATAGAACTGTATATAAGAATCCTATGGGTATGTTGCCATATAAAATGGTTTAAGGTAAAGCATGTCACTTACCTCTTGAATTAGAACATAATGCATATTGGGCTATTAAAGAGCTCAACTATGACTTCAAACTTGCTGGTGAGAAGAGGCTTTTTGACATTAGCTCACTTGATGAATGGAGAACCCAGGCTTATGAAAATGCCAAGCTGTTTAAAGAAAAAGGTAAAAGATGGCATGATAAAAGGATACAGAAACGTGAGTTTAATGTAGGTTATTATGTATTGTTATAGAACTCTCGTTTAAGATTTTTTGCACGCAAACTTCTCTCTAAATGGGAAGTCCCTTACGTTATCGAGGAGTTCTATCGTTCCGGTGCCATAAAAATCAACAACATCGAAGGCACAAATCCGAAGGTGGTGAACGGTCAAAGTATCGAACATTATATCTCAGGTAATCCCATAAATGTTGAAACTAATGTTATTGAAGCCGTAACCCCGGAGGAATACATAAGGGACACTTTCCAGAACGTTTCAGACTTCGAAAAGGAATAGGTACGCGATACGGTAAGTAAACCGACTCCAAAACAGTTCTAATGGCAATTTTTCTCTGTTTTGGAATATTTAAGAAAATAGGAAAATAAGAAGCAGACCGGAAAGGACACGAGGCTTCCACGAGGGTGGAGGGTGCTCGCCCTACCCCCTGGGCGCGCCCCATGCCTTGTGGGCACCATGTGTGCTCTTTGGACTTTGTTTTCTTGCACGATACTTCTTTTGGTCGGTAAAAATTCATTATATAATCTCCCGAAGGTTTTGACCACCTTAACACGCAAATATCTCGTGTCTTTGTTTCGAGATGTTTTTTCTAACAGATCTAGGTCGCCATGTCGTCTTCAAGTGCCCCCAAGGATAAGTTCTTTGAGAAGGTCATCAATCCCTACCTCACGGAGGTGCTGCAACACCCTCAAACCATTGAGATGCGTGAGGGGTTGTTGCACATCCGCGATGTTGAGGGACCAAGGAGGACCAGAAGCGTGGAGACAAGGCTCTAGGCAATGGAACAACAAGTTTTCAAGTGTCAAGAGATGGTGGAGCATGGACTCGACTCCAATCACATATGGATCATGGAGTTCACCAACAACCACAAGCTGGACGCCAAGGACATTGGGGAGGCCATCTTCAAGCTTCATGAGAAAATCGAGCACCTCCAAGCCCAGATCTATGACCTGCAAAATCAAAATTGTGAGTATAAATATAGATTCAAGAGGATGAATATGGCTGTAGATTTAAGGATCTCGGAGACTCGATCATCCTTCTGTGATGGTGAGCCTATGCCTTGGAAGAGGGACGACAAGCCTACATCATCAACAACTCCATCTCCTTCACAGGCAAACGAGACATAATTACATGGGTATGGGCACTCCCCTTGGCAACTGCCAAGCTTGGGGGAGCGCCCCGGTTAGTATCACCATCACTTTTATCTTTACAGTTTTTCTTAGTTCGATCCTTTTGATAATATCTTGATCTAGTAGAATAAACTTTTAGTGTGATCTAGTTTTGAGTTTTGCTTTATGATCTTACTATGTGATCAAGTCCATGAGCTATATATAATAAAGATTAGTGTTGAGTCAATGGCTTGGTTATTTTGCTATGATCTTGAGGGAATAAAATAAAAGAGAAGAAATAAAAACAAATAAAGAGATCTTATGGAGAGTAATGAGCTCACATATAAAGAGTATGATGAATAAAAGTTGTTGAGAGTTGACAAACATAGTTTTGGTCATCGTTGCAATTAAAAGGAAGTAATAAAGAAAGAGAGGTCTTCACATATAAATATACTATCTTGGACATCTTTTATAATTATGAGCACTCATTAAAGTGTGATATGCTAAAGAGTTGACGTTGGACAAGGAAGACAATGTAATGGGTTATGTTTTCATACATCTGAGATAAATTATATTGTCATGGATCATCCAATATGTTGAGATTACCTTTCTCTCTCTTGCTAGCCAACTTCTTTGCACCAAGTAGAGATACTACTTGTGCTTCCAAATATCCCTGAACCCGTTTTTGCCATGAGAGTCCACCATACCTACCTATGGATTGAGTAGGATCCTTCAAGTAAGTTGTCATCGGTGCACGCAATTAAAATTGCTCTCTAAGTATGTATGATCTATTAATGTGGAGAAATAATCTTTATACAATCTTGTGATGTGGAAGAAATAAAAGTGGCGGACTACATAATAAAGGTCCATATCACAAGTGGCAATATAAAGTGACGTTCTTTTGCATTAAGATTTTGTGCATCCAACCATAAAAGCGCATGACAACCTCTACTTCCCTCTGCGAAGGGCCTATCTTTTACTTTTATCCTCTACCTTATATAAGAGTAATGGTGATTTTCACCTTTCCATTTTACACTTTATCCTTTGGCAAGCACAATGTATTGGAAAGATCTTGGTATATATAGCTAATTGGATGTGAGTTTTCATGAACTATTATTGTTGACATTACTCTTGAGGTAAGAGGTTGGGAGGCAAAACTATAAGCCCCTATCTTTCTGTGTGTCCGATTAAAACTTCATACCCATAAATATTGCGTGAGTATTAGCAATTGTGAAAGACTAAATGATAGTTGAGTATGTGGACTTGCTAAAAAGCTCTTATAATGACTCTTTCCTATGTTATGATAAATTGCAATTTCCTCAATGACTGAGATTAGAGTTTGTTGGTTCTCAATGAAGTTTATGATTCATACTTGAAATTGTGATTGAATTGTTACTTTAGCATAAGTTATCATATGACAATATATATATATATATATATATGTTGCTGTTCTAAGAATGATCATGATGCCCTCATGTCCGTGTTTTATTTTATCGACACCTCTATCTCTAAAAATGTGGACATATTTTTCGATTTTGGCTTTCGCTTGAGGACAAGCGAGGTCTAAGCTTGGGGGAGTTGATACATCCATTTGGCATCATGCTTTTATATCGATATTTATTGCATTATGGGTTGCTATTACACATCATGTCACAATACTTATGCCTATTCTCTCTTATTTTACAAGGTTTACATGAAGAGGGAGAGTGCCGGCAGCTGGAATTCTAGGCTGGAAAAGGAGCAAACATTAGAGACCTATTCTGCACATCTCCAAAAGTCCTGAAACTTCACAGGAGCACATTTCAGAATATATAAAAAATATTGGGCGAAAGAAGTACCAGAGGGGGGCCACCCACCGTCCACGAGGGTGGGGGCGCGCCCTACCCCCTGGGCGCGCCCCCTGCCTCGTGGGCCCCTTGGTGGCCCTCCGATGCCCATCTTTGGCTTTATGGAGTCTTTCATCGAGGAAAAAATTATAACCAAGCTCACGAGACGAAACTCCGCCGCCGCGAGGCGGAACCTTGGTGGAACCAATCTAGGGCTCCGGCAGAGGTGTTCTGCTGGGGAAACTTCCCTCTGGGAGGGGGAAATCATCACCATCGGCATCACCAATGATCCTCTCATCGGGAGGGGGTCAATCTCCATCAACATCTTCACTAGCACCATCTCATCTCAAACCCTAGTTCATCTCTTGTATCCAAACCTCAGATTGGTACCTGTGGGTTGCTAGTAGTGTTGATTACTCCTTGTAGTTGATGCTAGTTGTTTTCTTGGTGGAAGATCATCTGTTCAGATCCATTATGCATATTAATACCCCTCTAATTATGAACATGAATATGCTTTGTGAGTAGTTATGTTTGTTCCTGAGGACATGGGAGAAGTCTTGCTGTAAGTAGTCATGTGAATTTGGTATTCGTTCGATATTTTGATGAGATGTATGTTGTCATCCCTCTAGTGGTGTCATCTGAACATTGACTACATGACACTGCACCATTGTTTGGGCCTAGAGGGAGGCATTGCGAAGTAATAAGTAGATGATGTGTTGCTAGAGTGACAAATCTTAAACCCTAGTTTGTGCGTTGCTTCGTAAGGGGCTGATTTGGATCCATATGTTTCATGCTATGGGTAGGTTTACCTTAATAATTCTGTTGTAGTTGTGGATGCTTGCAATGGGGGTTAATCATAAGTGGGATGCTTGTCCAAGTAAGGACAGTACCAAAGCACCAGTCCACCCACATATCAAATTATCAAAGTACCGAACGCGAATCATATGAACGTGATGAAAACTAGCTTGACGATAATTCTCATGTGTCCCCGGGAATGCTTTCCTTCATATAAGAGTTTGTTCAGGCTTGTCCTTTGCTAAAAAATGGAATGGGCCATCTTGCTGCACCTTATTTACTTTTATTACTTGGTATTCGTTACAAATTATCTTATCACAAAACTATCTATTGCCGATAATTTCAATGCTTGCAGAGAATACCTTACTGCAAACTGCTTATCATTTCCTTCCGCTCCTCGTTAGATTTGACACTCTTACTTATCGAAAAGGCTACGGTAGATCCCCTACACTTGTGGGTCATCAGTGCTGTAGGGGGGGCAACTAAGATTTCATGCAAGCATGAGCACACCAAGATCACTTCATAAGCATTTATTGAGCATTTGCATATGCATGTAGATAGGATCGCACCCTGCATTCATTCTCATCTACATGAAGTTGTCGGTTCCTGCCGTGAGCTTGGCTTCAACAAGAGACGAGAAGATTGCACAACACATCAGTCCTTAGCAAACAGATAAGTTTTACCTCTTGTCCATTAATGTTCTGTAAAGCTATAACTTTGCATGAGAAAACCTTGCCTTTCTTTAGAAACTTAGGTGCTCCCATCCATGACTCGAACGTTGCTTCAATCAGGATGGTCGCAGTAGCCTTTGGTAAAAAAGAGTTGGCAGGGGGCTGCCCCTTTGTCTATCCCCCGGAAGACGTAGCTCTCCGATAGACAAAGAGGGTGCCGGCAGGATATACTGCCGGAGAAAAAATCATTTATTTTCATTAAAGAAGAGGCACTCCACCTCTGCATGGACATGCACATGCATGGGTTCCCGACAAGGTTCATGTTTTCTCATTCATATGCTAATACAAGTACAGGCATTACATAACACAAAGATGGACTCGAGAGATTACATTATTCAAATTATAATTTGACAATTGCCTACAAGTTTAAGATTAAAAAAGATAAGTGCTCCGTAAACTCCTCTACCTGTCCCTCTTATCCCAGGTATTGCGGTGGGAAGAGAAGAGGACAGGCTTCACGTAGACAAAATGCCACCTTGATCCTTGTCAGGAGCTGTTAACTGAACCCGATCGAGTGATTCCTTCGCTACTGCTCCTAACTGAAGCCGATCGATGCTGCCTTTGGATGAACAGTGAGCGTTGCAGGGGGGGGTGGATGAACAGTTCCCGGTGGGGGTGGTTGAACAGGCCCCTGTGGTGTTGCCTCTGGATGAACAGGACCCCGATCGATCGAGCCGATTGGGGCTGGATGAACAGGACCCCGTGGAGGGCTGGATGAACAGGACCACCCAGTGGAGGGCAGGATGAATAGTAGACAGTGGAGGGCAGGATGAACAGTAGCCCGTGGAGGGGTGGTTGTACAGTAGCCCATGGAGAGGGCTGGTTGAACAGTAGCCGGTGGAGTAGCACGCGGTGGAGGCTGGATGAACAGGAGCCCGTGGATGAACAGTCGCAGGTGGAGGCTGGAGGAGGTCGACGGTGGATGAATAGTAGCTCGTGGAGGCTGGAGGGAGTCGACGGTGGAGATGAACAGTATCCCGTGGAGTCCCGTTTTGTGGTACGCCACACCCCTCTCAATGAACAGGACCCCCGTTTCGACCGTAGCGCTCCAACACAAGTTCGTTTCCTCCGTTTTGCGGTACGCCACACCCCCCCCCCCCCGATGAACAGGACCCCCATTTCGACCGTAGGAGGTACGGTTCCTCCGTTTTGCGGTACGCCAGACCCCTCCCGATCAACAGGATCCCGTTTCGAACGTGGCTGGTTGAACATAAGGCCGGTTCCTCCGTTCTGCGGTACGCCAGGCCTCGTTTCCATCGCTTGTTCCGTCCAAGCCCTCCCGATGAACACAACGCATTCCGTTGCCTCCCCATGAACACGACGCATTCTGTTGCCTCCCCATGAACACGACGACGACGCTGTTTCTCCGTTCAGACACAGCCATGTACACGAGCCCTGGGCGTACATATGCGCGAGTAGGCATACGAGACCCCGCCCGTATGTACACATACGTGGCCGTATTTTCTTTCTTGCACCCTGGCCGCTGTACGTACGTGTACATGCTACGTGCGCGCCTCTACATCCACCAGTATATATGTACGTACACGTTCGCGACCAGAATGAGAACGCTACGTACGCTTCGACCAGGTGTGTCCCGACTGTCAGGCACTTCCTTGCGTGCGAAGATGTAGCTGGTGGGTCCCAACAGTCAGGGGCAAACGTTTTTTTCGTGAAATATGGTGGCCCGTCCGGTGGGTCCCCGCTGTTAGGTGGAGGAATAATTATTTTGCACGTAATAAGGAGGCACTTCCTTGCTACGGCCGTGGACCCAGCTGTCAGCATCTCCATGTATAGTCGATGTCCGATGGAAGCCGTTCCTTGACCACGTTGACCACACCGCGCTGAGAGCACCAGGGTGGTGGACGACGGCGAGGCCTAGGAAGGGGACGACGCGGAGCCGGGGAAGACGCGGCAGTGGATGCCCACGCGTAGAGGAGTACGAGGGTTCACTAGTTTGCCGCGGTGTGAGGCTGCCGTCACCATAGAATAACAGGGGGTGTGGGTGAGTAGAGGGATGGCCTGGCCAGTGGTGGGAGTAGTAGGCAGTGGTGAGGCCTCCGCCGCATCGCAGCCGGCCACGGGAGGCAGGAGTATGAGGCACGACCGGCGCTGGTTTGTGCGGCTGGAGCAATAAGACCAGAGGTTGAAGAAGCACTACGGCCATTTGATGGACATCGTACGGTCAATGGAGCGAGAATCGTGCATATTGACTAAGTTAACAAAGCCCTCCGTCCCTGTCAACTTAGTAGGCCCACAAGTCAGCCTCCCACCAAGGTGGGTCGTAGCTAGTAGGGGGTATTCATTTTTTGTGCATAATATGGAGGCACTTCCGGTGGGTCCGAGCTGACAGCAGGGGGAACGTTTTTTTTCGCAAAATACGGTGGCCCGTCAGGTGGGTCCCAGCAGTCAGGGGAAAATGTTTTTTTCGCGATATACTGGTGGGCGTCCGGTGGGTCCCTGCTGTGAGGTGGAGGAATTATTATTTTCCGCGTCATAAGGAGGCACTTCCTTGCGGCTGCCGTGGACCCACCTGTCAACCTCTCCACGTACAGTATTCTTCCAATGGAATTCAGTCGTTGACCACATTGACCACGCCGCGCTGACAGCACCACGGCGGTGGACGACGGCGAGGCCTAGGAAGGGGACGACGCGGAGCCGGGGAAGACGCGACAGTGGATGCCCACGCGGAGAGGAGTACGAGGGTTCACTGGTTCGGCTGCGCTGCCATCGCTGCAGAATAACAGGGGGTGTGGGTGAGTGGAGTGGTGGGATGGCCTGGCCAGCGGTGGGAGTAGTATGGGGGCGGTGAGGCCTCCACGGCAGCACAGCCGGCCACGGGAGGCAGGAGCAGGCGGCATGACCGGCGCTGCTTTGGGCGGCTGGAGCAAGAAGACCAGAGGTTGAAGAAGCACTACGGCCGTTGGATGGACATTGTACGGTCAGTCGAGCTAGAATCATGCATATTGACTAAGTTGACAAACCCCTTCGTCCCCATCAACTTAGTAGGCCCACTATACTGGGTCCCAACTAGCAGGGGGAGTATTCATTTTTTTATGCGTAATAAGGAGGCACTTCCTTGCGTGCGAAGATATAGCTGGTGGGTCCGAGCTGTTAGCGGCGGTAACGTTTTTTTCGTGAAATACAGAGGCCATTTCAGTGGGTCCCAGATGTCAGGTGGAGGAAATCATTATTTTGCGTGTAAGAAGGAGGCATTTCCTTGCGTGCGGCCGTGGACCCAGCTGTCAGCCTCACCACGTACAGTCCACTTCAGATGCATGTCGGTCGTTAACCACGCTGACCACGCCACGCCGAGATCCCCAGGGCGGTGGACGACGGTGAGGCCTAGGAAGGGAACGACATAGAGGAAGGGAAGACTCAGCCGTTGTTTTTGTTTCCCACGCGGAGGGGAGTACGACTGTATGAGGGCTTACTGTTCGTCTGCCGTCGCCGGAGAATAACGGCAGGTGTGGGTGAGTAGAGGGATGGCTAGGCCAGCAATGGGAGTACGGTGGGGAGGTGAGGCCTGTGCGGTAGCACAGCCGGCTGCGAGGAGGAGGGAGCAGGCGGTCCCGCCGGCGCTTGTTTGAGCGGCTGGAGCAGGAAGAGCAGAGATTGAAGAAGCACGACGGCCGTTGGATGGACATCCAACAGTATACAGGCCATCTGTGGAAAGCCTCAAATCTGTGGAAAACAACATACATCCCATCTGCCATTATTTCAAATAATTTACAGCCCATTTGCTAATTTGTCAGGACCCCGACTCGATGTCACATCGATCTAGCCGGTAACACCTCATATCACTTTGCGGCCTCACGCACGGTATCCCCACGGGTGTCGCCTTACCTTTGCCCGGGACCGTTTGCGCCTTTTGGCTCACGTATATGATAGTGTCGCTAGCATCCATATGATAAGGAGCCCGGGCTGACATGGCTAGTCGTAAACCCAAAGTGGCACAGACTTACAGGGACAGGCATCCATGACCCAGCATCGAACGTGTCGGTCATCAGCGAGTGAATCCAGGCTGTAGCACTGGGCTAGCAGGACTTCGGTAAACCGGGCTGTAGCGGGCTAACAGGACTCCGGTATTCATCGCGTGACATTTCCCGAAGGGACAGACACAGGAACGAAGAAGGACACATGCCGGCCAGCCTAAGTGTTCCGGAGCAGTAGCAAGCTACCATGGCTCAGTGGCAACACTAGGAGACATTTCCCGGTAAGAGAGGCTACTAAAGATAAACAACTAGATGGTCAGATCCCACACATACCAAGCATTTCAATAACATACACACAATATGCTCGATATGTGCAATACAACATGGCATCACAAAATGACTCTACGACTCAAGTAGTTTATTCAATAGGCTCCGAGGAGCGAGATATTACAAACATGGGTCTCATGACCCAACACTCAGAGCATACAAGTCAAAACACAAGCGGAAGCTATCATGTCTGAGTACAGACATCTATAAATGGAAAAGGCTGAGAAGCCTGACTATCTACCAGATCCTGCCGGGGGCACAAGATCGTAGCTGAGGTATCAAGCTAAACGTCGAAGTCCACGTGGAACTACTAGTGAGACTGAAGTCTCTCTGCAAAAATGTAAAATAGGCAAACGTGAGTACAAATGTACCCAGCAAGACTTACATCAGAACTATCTACATATGCATCATTATCAACAAAGGGGTGGTGGGGTTTAACTGCAGCAAGCCAGCTTTGACTCGGTGGCTATCCTAAACTACGACTGCAAGCGACTCTTTTGAGGTGGCGCACACGAGTCCACATATTCACCATATCAATACACCACTATGGAACCGCTCCCGTCTCCCTACGAGAACGCCATCCATAGCACTCACGCTTATCTTGCGTATTTTAGAGTATCCACTTTCACTTGTCTATGAACTGATATAAGCAACCCAGAAGTCCTTTTCCGCGGACACGGCTATTCGAATAGATCATATTAACCCTGCAGGGGTGTACTTCTTCACACACGCTCTCACCACTTACCGCCGTTTACACGACATGTACTCGGCAACCTTCAAGCGGAAGCCCAACGTGGGTGTCGGCCACGGCCTGCCTAAACACTCAAGTCTCTAGTCCAGGTTTATCGCCTATTCGGGTTCCATCCATGAGGAGATCCGGCCGGAGTTTCGCTCACAGCCCCAAACGATGTGTACAGGGTTCCGTGACACCAAACGGGCGCCCGGTTTACCCGGCCACATGCCTACCGCATCACAGCCCACCCCTACGGTCAGCACTGCGCACGGCCTCCAGCATACTACAAACACCAGAAACTACTTGCAACTCCTGGACAGAGGACAAGGGTGAATAAGAAGCCGAGAGGGTCCATTGGTTTCGGGCCCAATGCGTGGTAGTAGCTGAATCATGGATCACAAACACAGAACTCAGTTCCTGAGGACGGCTGCAATGAGACAACCCACCATGTACTCCTACATGGCCTCTCACCGCTACCTTTACCAAATCGTGTTCACACACTTAGCTCACACACAATAGGACATGTTCACACGCCTCTGATTCATCCCCGATGAATCAGACCTGACTCAACTCTAAGCAGTAGCGGGCATGACAAACAAGCATGAATGAGTAGGCACATCAGGGCTCAAACAACTCCTACTCATGCTAGTGGGTTTCATCTAATTACTGTGGAATGACAGGTCATGCAGAGGATAAAGGGGTTCAGCTACCGCAGCAAGTAACAAATATGTCGTTGTTGTCCTAATGCAGTAAAAGAGAGCAGGAGCGAGAGAGTAGGATTGTATCGGAATGGACAAGGGGGTTTTGCTTGCCTGGCACTTCTGAAGATAGTATTGAGTCTTCATCAGTGTCAACGATCACATCATCGGTATCACGTCTATCGAGAGGGGACAAATACCGGCAACACAGAAAGGAACACAATCAATGCAATGCACAATATGATGCATGATCATGACATGGCAAAATGAATGTGTTTTGGGCTAATGCAACTAGCAACAGATTAAATGAAGTTGGTTTGAATATAAAATTCAAATTCAAACTCCATATGTGGTTATTTAAATGTCATTCACTTCATTTGCCCTAAACAGTAGTGATAAGTTGTTCTAACATGCATGAAAATGGTACAGATGGATTCCTTGAATTTTTCTGATAATTTTTCATATATAAATCATTTAATTTGGAGTTACGGTTAATTTTCTATGATTTATTGAAGTTTTAGCTATTTTCTGGAATTCCAGAATTAAATTAAATCCAGAAAATACTTATTGCGTCAGCCCCACGTCACAGTGACGTCAGCAGGGTCAACTGGGCGCCTCCAGGTCAAACCTGACCAGTGGGGTCCACTGGTCAGTGACTGGGGGTGGATAGTGCCAATGACAGGTGGGGCCGGGTCAACAGACACGTCAGCAGGTCAAAGCTGACGGGTGGGGCCCATGTGGTTAGTTAAACTAAACAGGAAGAATAAACTAAGATTAATTAGCAGGTGGGGCCCTCATGTCAGTGAGAGAGGGGGGGGGTCAAACCCGGGTCAACCGAGGCTAACACGCCGGCGGCTCGTCGCCGGTGAAGCCCGAGACGGCGGAGGGGGTCGGGATTCGCCCTCCGATGACCAAAAGAGCGGCGGAGGGGCTCTACGGGATGCCCAGACTCGCGCGCATCTAACAGGGCGGACGGGTGAAGCTAAGGTGGCCGGAGGCGACGGCAATCGTGATGACGGCGGCGGCCGGAGTTCGGGCACCTGCGGGTTTGGCGTTGTGGTGCTCGGGAGGAGGAGCTGGTGGGATCTGCGTGCTCCTGGGAGGGCACCGAGCGCGTTGACACACTCAGGCACGGGCTGTGGTGGCTGTGGCCACGGCCACGCCATGGCCGGCAGCGAGAAGCTCTCGGCCGCGGTGGGAGATGGGGCTAGGGGGCGAGAACGGAGGGGGCGAGCAAGGGGGAAGGCGCAGGAGCTCACAGCGAGTTCGAGGGGGCAGTCAGCAGGCTCGGGGAAGCGACGACAGCGACGAATCGACGATGGCGACCTTCGGTGCCCGAGGAAGAAGAAGATGATGGCGCCGGCATTGCGGGGCTTCCGGAGGGCCGTGGGTCGGTGGGGAGGAAGGAGGGGGTCGAGGCGGAGCTCGCAAGCACAGCGAGGGGTCGAGGGGGAGACGGTGTGTGCGGTGGTGCTCGTCGGTGGCGGCGGCTCCGTTCGGGGGGGGGGGAAACAGAGAGGGGAAGAGCGTTCGGGGAAGAGAGAGGGAGCAGCGAGGGAGTTCCAGGGGGTCGGGGCAGCGTCGAGAGGATGACGCGAGGCGTCGCGGTGTCCAGGTGATGCAGGCGAGCAGGGTGGTGGCGTGGCGAGCTCGGCCGCGTGCGCCGAGTGCCTCCTCTGCCTACTGGCGCGAGGAGGAAGGCGACAGGGGAGGGAGGCGGCGGTGGGCTGGGCCAGCGGGAGGAGCTGGCCAACTGGGCCGGCTACAGGTAAGTGGCCCAGGTGGCCTTCTCTCTTTTATTTTTTTTTGTTCTGTTTTATTTCTTTTTATTTAATTTCTTTGCCACTGTTTTCAATTCCAAAATAATTTCAAACAGTGCCAAAACATTCTGAAATGTTTTATGTTACCTCTCTGGACTATTCCAAGAGTACATAAAACATTTCAAAGCATTTGAAAATATATTCATTATATATTATGAATATATCCCCAAATTCAAATAGATTATTGATTTAAATTCAGAGACCAAATAATTCCTTAAAAATATTCCAGAATTTTGGTTTGATATATAACTCTTGCCAAAATTCACAAAACTATTTTTAGGGCACTTTGGATTCACAGAATGCAATTTAAAGGGTGCTTGCCCTTCTTTTAACTAGGGTTTTGAGGCTTCTGAATTCCTCAGTTCAAATTTCATTTGAATTTAAACATGATGCAGACATGAAGCTAGGCTAGAGCAATGCCAGAAGCTAGGGATGTGACAACTCACCCCCACTAAACAAGAATCTCGTCTCGAGATTGAAGCGTAGGGTAAGGTGAAAGGGGAACGCAAACTAGTATAATCTTCACGATCCAGGGTGCACTTCAATTGAACGTTGATTCGATCACCATCATTGTCTTGAAGTCTTGCTCCGAGAAATCCTGTCAACATGACATGGAGGGAAGGAGACTCTAGAAGGGTCGATCTTCTCAAGATCGAACAACTCACGGAATGAGACACAACAATATCTCTCGAGCTGAGAGACGAAGCACACCTCTAGAGAAATGGAGTGGAACAGATGACGAAGGTTCACTAGGTAGACAACGATTCCACACCTAAGAAGGTGGTGAACGGTTGTCAACGTAACGAGGAGTTGAGTTGCCATGATACCATAGCGAGACACCTCCGGAAGCGTGACTCGTAGATATCTCCCCTTAAGTGGCAAAAAGAATTACTTTTGATTCAAGATCATTGAACTCTTTATACCAACTTAAGGCAAATCATAATCGATCATTTAGAGAGGTTCGGTAGAATGGCATACTCAAACTTGGATGATGTGGATTACCTTGTTGAAGACAACGCAATGGATGAATTTACTTATCACCGGAAATGGAAGGGACATTGGTGGTGCAAGCTGGGAACAAATGCAAATGCTGGGAACGAATCTGGTAACTGGGGAAGAACCCAACAATAGAGAGTGAATTCACTGTTGGAGTGGTTATAGCATAACCGAGGAAATCTGGGGCAATCCCAGCTAGTGCCGATGATAACACGTAGCGCTTGTGCGTGCTCTCAAGAACTTGAGCATTTCCACAATCATCAAGGTTTTATCAACAACCGCGTCAAGGGTGCTGACAACACAACTTACTACCATGATGAATGGTGATGGAGGATGCAGATGCAAAGGAAGATAACACCTTCTCAGATTTCACCCTTGACGAGGCCAAGGAAATAAAATATGGAGGATCGACCGAGAGACATTTAGCACTCCGCTTCTAATGTTCTCCTTGATGTGCTAGTGTAACCCATTCATGGATATGGTTTGATATCTAGAACATCAAGTAAAGGTCGGACTTCGGGAACACAAAGATCCATAGGGGCAACTAGGGAGGTAAATCCTACGAAATCCTTATGGGGAGGTGGCCAACTTCCTCAATCAAGATACTACAATAATAGGTCTACCGGATGGGTGTGTTGGCCACGACATCCACTTTATCGGTTATCGCGAGACCAATATTATAGTTCTTGGGAAATGTTCCAAACCATCATATCTGCCTGAGATTCAGATCTGGTTGGTGTCAGGATATTCCAGACTCATCGAGTCTAGGAAGAAAAATGAAAGTTTGCAACACAAATCGACGAGATGACGTTGCGAGATTCTCGGGGAATGAACTACGATAGCAAGCTCCAAAACATGAGCTGGTTCTGCTACAAACATGTGAACACGTTGTCCCAGACAAGCATGACCACGTGGTAGTCTTACAATAAAACACTACCGAGTTCTGGTTGGGAACCATCACCGTGGATAACGAAGTCCTTGCATAAGTCATATGATTAGCTCTTATGAAGGAACTTCTTCCCTTGAACAAATCAATCAGTGGCTTGGTGTGCTCGGGACACATATGGAATGAAGGTTGCAAGTCTCCAAACCACAGAATACTTCGCACGTGTGCATGACTAATTTGGAATGATTCCAGGAAAACAAAACAATCTTCCTCAAATTCATGGCGGCAACTTGCATCATATGCACATGAATTAGGGAAAATCACTACTTTCATTCAAACATATGCTTCATGAACGAAACACGAAGAAATGCTTACACAAGTTTCCAACACTAGGTTGATGTTCAACATGATTCATGGGGGAAGACAAAATGCTACTGATGGGCTCAACAGCAACTCATCGGAATTTCCATATCACTGGACTTCCACCATCATGTGAACACGGTGCTAGTATTGGTCAGACCAAAGATGTAATGGTGTATGCTCGAGGGATCAACCACGAGTAGGACAACATTACGAGCATCGTTGGTACTGATTTGATTTGACGATAGCCCACACTCAAATCAAAGGATTGATAAGACAATAGGTCCAGCAACTGATCACAGGGACCAATCGATGAAGATATCGTCTTTCTTCAATACACACTACACAAGAATATCCCTTTGGAACGAACTAAGTCAGACAAGTTTTTATCTTCCAACTCTCCAAGTTGTTGTCCAGCTCAACCAACTAGCTCAGGGATATCTAACACCGATTTTTGGAGAAAGGGTGGTTCACAAGAAACCAACTTGATCACGAGCTCAACATAGCGGTCAGGTGACAACCTGGTAATACTTCTGAGAAGATATTCAGAAAATCACGAGCCACCGGTATGTTACTAAGCTCGAGAACAATCTTGCTTTTGAGGGCAAGACGATATGATCAAATGAGTGAGGACTGGACAAGATCCTAACTCATCAATCGAAGGGTGCACCGAAATAAGGACTAGGTAGCACGATCAGTCTTAGAAGGATGATTCGAAAACCAACATACTAAGAATGAAATTATTATCCTTTAACTACCAAGCAACAGAGTTGCTAGTAGTATTGATTTCACACATCACAATTCATTTGTCGGTATTCCGGTTGCAACAACACGAAGACGAGGAATGACTAATGACGGCAAGAAGTATCACTGTACCAGGAGTTCATAGGATGGGGTGCAATTCCTATAACAATCCCGATTTAAAGATGGTAATACTCCAAGGTAGAACAGAACGAAAGCTGGATTAGCAATTTGATCTGCGGAATACAACTACTTTGACCCAATCCTAGATATGGATGAGGTACTGGAGTTTGTTTCTCCTAGTCATCCTGCGATAGAATGGCTTGACGGACCACAAGAGTAATATGCATCGATAAACGAACGCACGCATACTCTTGGCTATCAATTGATAGACGAGGGTCAGAATGCAACTAAAGAGAGACAACTCAAGGAACATATGATTTTCTGAGTTGTGGATGCATGGTTTAGCATGTCGAACGAATTCCACATATTTCTTCCAGATAACCCATGCAGAAAGGTAGAACTGGCAGAGTCACGATTTATGGATGGAGAACTCCTCAAGAGTACTCTAATTGTGATCTTTTGATCCAATAAACATCTGCCATAAGCGGTTCATAGTATTTGGAAGAAGGAAATACACGGACCTCGAGGACTAATGCAAGGTTTACTAATATCCTGAAGGAACTAGCAACACTATCAACATGATTTAAGTAGAGTAAATCTCGGGTTCAAACCCAAGGAGTAGAATACCTACTACTGAGTGGCATCACGGGATGCTTTCGAGAATAAAAGCCAGAATCATCACACTGGGACACAAAACAAAGCTAGACTACTAGATGATCCCCTGAGACACCTAGGGTCATAGTAATAACTCTAACATAAAGGTTTAGGCCGTAGAGTACCTCAACTCAACAATTTGTGTGATTAATCTGACCAAAAGCACATCGGAAACAGGAGGAAGGGATTTGCAAATGCATCAGACTGTTTGGAAACCTGGGATGACTCGGACAGCATAACGGCTGTAAATGCTCAGAAAAGATTTTGAGACATTCACAAAAATGGTGGCATAACCACTCAGAAGCACAATATCAAGGTTTCGAGATCAACAGTTAACATACGGAAGTAGTAGGAGCTGAACTGAGGCTTGAATCAACAATCTTATAAGTCTACGGATTAGTAACACGTGATCCTGATAGAAGGGAGAGATATCCTAATTCTTAATCCCCGTAGAAGATAAGATGATGACTCAGATCAGAAGGGCATAAGGTATAAGGAGTAAAAAGAGCCTTACGTTCCATCCCACAATCAATTCCCTTACATAACTAAAGAATTTCTAGACTCAACCTCGACCAGTTTGGCTTGGTAATCCTACAGGCAGTCAAGCTCTGATACCAACGCTGTCAGGACCCCGACTCGATGTCACATCGATCTAGCCGGTAACACCTCATATCACTTTGCGGCCTCACGCACGGTATCCCCACGGGTGTCGCCTTACCTTTGCCCGGGACCGTTTGCGCCTTTTGGCTCACGTATATGATAGTGTCGCTAGCATCCATATGATAAGGAGCCCGGGCTGACATGGCTAGTCGTAAACCCAAAGTGGCACAGACTTACAGGGACAGGCATCCATGACCCAGCATCGAACGTGTCGGTCATCAGCGAGTGAATCCAGGCTGTAGCACTGGGCTAGCAGGACTCCGGTAAACCGGGCTGTAGCGGGCTAACAGGACTCCGGTATTCATCGCGTGACATTTCCCGAAGGGACAGACACAGGAACGAAGAAGGACACATGCCGGCCAGCCTAAGTGTTCCGGAGCAGTAGCAAGCTACCATGGCTCAGTGGCAACACTAGGAGACATTTCCCGGTAAGAGAGGCTACTAAAGATAAACAACTAGATGGTCAGATCCCACACATACCAAGCATTTCAATAACATACACACAATATGCTCGATATGTGCAATACAACATGGCATCACAAAATGACTCTACGACTCAAGTAGTTTATTCAATAGGCTCCGAGGAGCGAGATATTACAAACATGGGTCTCATGACCCAACACTCAGAGCATACAAGTCAAAACACAAGCGGAAGCTATCATGTCTGAGTACAGACATCTATAAATGGAAAAGGCTGAGAAGCCTGACTATCTACCAGATCCTGCCGGGGGCACAAGATCGTAGCTGAGGTATCAAGCTAAACGTCGAAGTCCACGTGGAACTACTAGTGAGACTGAAGTCTCTCTGCAAAAATGTAAAATAGGCAAACGTGAGTACAAATGTACCCAGCAAGACTTACATCAGAACTATCTACATATGCATCATTATCAACAAAGGGGTGGTGGGGTTTAACTGCAGCAAGCCAGCTTTGACTCGGTGGCTATCCTAAACTACGACTGCAAGCGACTCTTTTGAGGTGGCGCACACGAGTCCACATATTCACCATATCAATACACCACTATGGAACCGCTCCCGTCTCCCTACGAGAACGCCATCCATAGCACTCACGCTTATCTTGCATATTTTAGAGTATCCACTTTCACTTGTCTATGAACTGATATAAGCAACCCAGAAGTCCTTTTCCGCGGACACGGCTATTCGAATAGATCATATTAACCCTGCAGGGGTGTACTTCTTCACACACGCTCTCACCACTTACCGCCGTTTACACGACATGTACTCGGCAACCTTCAAGCGGAAGCCCAACGTGGGTGTCGGCCACGGCCTGCCTAAACACTCAAGTCTCTAGTCCAGGTTTATCGCCTATTCGGGTTCCATCCATGAGGAGATCCGGTCGGAGTTTCACTCACAGCCCCAAACGATGTGTACAGGGTTCCGTGACACCAAACGGGCGCCCGGTTTACCCGGCCACGTGCCTACCGCATCACAGCCCACCCCTACGGTCAGCACTGCGCACGGCCTCCAGCATACTACAAACACCAGAAACTACTTGCAACTCCTGGACAGAGGACAAGGGTGAATAAGAAGCCGAGAGGGTCCATTGGTTTCGGGCCCAATGCGTGGTAGTAGCTGAATCATGGATCACAAACACAGAACTCAGTTCCTGAGGACGGCTGCAATGAGACAACCCACCATGTACTCCTACATGGCCTCTCACCGCTACCTTTACCAAATCGTGTTCACACACTTAGCTCACACACAATAGGACATGTTCACACGCCTCTGATTCATCCCCGATGAATCAGACCTGACTCAACTCTAAGCAGTAGCGGGCATGACAAACAAGCATGAATGAGTAGGCACATCAGGGCTCAAACAACTCCTACTCATGCTAGTGGGTTTCATCTAATTACTGTGGAATGACAGGTCATGGAGAGGATAAAGGGGTTCAGCTACCGCAGCAAGTAACAAATATGTCGTTGTTGTCCTAATGCAGTAAAAGAGAGCAGGAGCGAGAGAGTAGGATTGTATCGGAATGGACAAGGGGGTTTTGCTTGCCTGGCACTTCTGAAGATAGTATTGAGTCTTCATCAGTGTCAACGATCACATCATCGGTATCACGTCTATCGAGAGGGGACAAATACCGGCAACACAGAAAGGAACACAATCAATGCAATGCACAATATGATGCATGATCATGACATGGCAAAATGAATGTGTTTTGGGCTAATGCAACTAGCAACAGATTAAATGAAGTTGGTTTGAATATAAAATTCAAATTCAAACTCCATATGTGGTTATTTAAATGTCATTCACTTCATTTGCCCTAAACAGTAGTGATAAGTTGTTCTAACATGCATGAAAATGGTACAGATGGATTCCTTGAATTTTTCTGATAATTTTTCATATATAAATCATTTAATTTGGAGTTACGGTTAATTTTCTATGATTTATTGAAGTTTTAGCTATTTTCTGGAATTCCAGAATTAAATTAAATCCAGAAAATACTTATTGCGTCAGCCCCACGTCACAGTGACGTCAGCAGGGTCAACTGGGCGCCTCCAGGTCAAACCTGACCAGTGGGGTCCACTGGTCAGTGACTGGGGGTGGATAGTGCCAATGACAGGTGGGGCCGGGTCAACAGACACGTCAGCAGGTCAAAGCTGACGGGTGGGGCCCATGTGGTTAGTTAAACTAAACAGGAAGAATAAACTAAGATTAATTAGCAGGTGGGGCCCTCATGTCAGTGAGAGAGGGGGGGGGTCAAACCCGGGTCAACCGAGGCTAACACGCCGGCGGCTCGTCGCCGGTGAAGCCCGAGACGGCGGAGGGGGTCGGGATTCGCCCTCCGATGACCAAAAGAGCGGCGGAGGGGCTCTACGGGATGCCCAGACTCGCGCAAATCTAACAGGGCGGACGGGTGAAGCTAAGGTGGCCGGAGGCGACGGCAATCGTGACGACGGCGGCGGCCGGAGTTCGGGCACCTGCGGGTTTGGCGTTGTGGTGCTCGGGAGGAGGAGCTGGTGGGATCTGCGTGCTCCTGGGAGGGCACCGAGCGCGTTGACACACTCAGGCACGGGCTGTGGTGGCTGTGGCCACGGCCACGCCATGGCCGGCGGCGAGAAGCTCTCGGCCGCGGTGGGAGATGGGGCTAGGGGCGAGAACGGAGGGGGCGAGCAAGGGGGAAGGCGCAGGAGCTCACAGCGAGTTCGAGGGGCAGTCAGCAGGCTCGGGGAAGCGACGACAGCGACGAATCGACGATGGCGACCTTCGGTGCCCGAGGAAGAAGAAGATGATGGCGCCGGCATTGCGGGGCTTCCGGAGGGCCGTGGGTCGGTGGGGAGGAAGGAGGGGGTCGAGGCGGAGCTCGCAAGCACAGCGAGGGGTCGAGGGGGAGACGGTGTGTGCGGTGGTGCTCGTCGGTGGCGGCGGCTCCGTTCGGGGGGGGGGGGAAACAGAGAGGGGAAGAGCGTTCGGGGAAGAGAGAGGGAGCAGCGAGGGAGTTCCAGGGGGTCGGGGCAGCGTCGAGAGGATGACGCGAGGCGTCGCGGTGTCCAGGTGATGCAGGCGAGCAGGGTGGTGGCGTGGCGAGCTCGGCCGCGTGCGCCGAGTGCCTCCTCTGCCTACTGGCGCGAGGAGGAAGGCGACAGGGGAGGGAGGCGGCGGTGGGCTGGGCCAGCGGGAGGAGCTGGCCAACTGGGCCGGCTACAGGTAAGTGGCCCAGGTGGCCTTCTCTCTTTTATTTTTTTTGTTCTGTTTTATTTCTTTTTATTTAATTTCTTTGCCACTGTTTTCAATTCCAAAATAATTTCAAACAGTGCCAAAACATTCTGAAATGTTTTATGTTACCTCTCTGGACTATTCCAAGAGTACATAAAACATTTCAAAGCATTTGAAAATATATTCATTATATATTATGAATATATCCCCAAATTCAAATAGATTATTGATTTAAATTCAGAGACCAAATAATTCCTTAAAAATATTCCAGAATTTTGGTTTGATATATAACTCTTGCCAAAATTCACAAAACTATTTTTAGGGCACTTTGGATTCACAGAATGCAATTTAAAGGGTGCTTGCCCTTCTTTTAACTAGGGTTTTGAGGCTTCTGAATTCCTCAGTTCAAATTTCATTTGAATTTAAACATGATGCAGACATGAAGCTAGGCTAGAGCAATGCCAGAAGCTAGGGATGTGACATAATTCTTACGGGTTTTTTGGATCCCATATTCTTTATGTTAGCATTACAGCCCATATTGTGGCCACGGTTAAAAAATTATATGAAATTTTCTCATATGTCGGTGCGGTCTGAACTGTTTTAAATCCCGAAATTTCGAGTCACATTTAGACTGATTTTAAAAATAAATGTATATCAATATAAAATCCAATAAATTGTCCACGCATAAAAATTAATGCAATTTAAAATCTCGAAATGAAAAAAAGATATTTGAAAATAATTGCCGGTTTGATGTGTTTTAAAAATGTACAGCCCATTTCTCATTACTGATAGGCCATTTTCTCGGCCAGCCCAATGAAGCTCTCCTCATATTGAAAGATTTGGAGCCCAACAGGCCTGATAAAGCGACTTACTTGAAAAATCACAAAAGAACTGGGCTAGCCATTTTCAGAAAGAAAAGAAAACTACTGGGCTGGTCTTTGGTAAACATAAAAGAAAAGGCTGTCTAGACAGGCCAGAGTGTCCCGCACAGCCCAGTTGACACCCTGCTTCTGTCTCAAAAACAAATTAGATAAATGCCACTCCAATTATGGCGATTCATCAAAATGCCACTGCAATTTCCAAACTTCGAGAAATGCCACTGCAATTTTTGCAAACTTTGAAAAACGACGCTGCAGTTTGCAAACTTTGAAAAACGACACTCCAAACTTCGAAAAATGCCACTAGAAATGGCATGAAATGGCATTTTTCAAAGTTTGGAAATTACAGTGGCATTTCTTGGATACACCAGATTTGGAGTGGCATTTATCAAATTAACCCAAAACAAAACTAACTAGGCGAGCTCATGGGTCCCTGGTGTCAGCCGCTCGTTGTGCAATTCTCTCGTTTATTGACTATGTTGACAATGGCATGGGACCCAGATGTCAAAAATCCACTAGGAGGAGCCATTTTTTATTGGCATGAAATAAGGAGGCACTTGCTTGCATACTTCCATGACCTTGACGGGTCCCTGCTGTCATCCTCTCCACGTACAATACCAGTTAGTCATGCTTCAAAACTGATCGGCACGCCATTAAAAAAATAAAGGTCGATAACTAATGCGGCACCTCGGGCCAACGTGGCCAGATCGCATTTTGTACGAGAAATTACACACCATGTTTCGTTGACATGTGGTCCCGTTCCAACATATCAGTGAGACGACGACGAGTAGTAGGAGTATTTTCTAACAGACGTGTAGGCTGGGCGCCTCTTCGTGAACCATGGCAAACACGCAACCATCCACCGACTCTTTTCCTTTCCCTCTAGATTTGGAACTGCTGTCGCACGCTCTTCCTCTCCCTCCTCCATTTTCCTTCAGCCCTTCACCCTTTCTTCTGCCATTGTTCGATCGTCTTCTGCATGGAGGGAACAGGCCGGAAATGACCCTGTTATTCTTGCCCTGATCTGAAAGATGACGTGGTGGAGAAACTCATTGATCGATGCGACATCATCACCTCGGCTAGCATGGCAAGTTCGTTCAAGCCCATTCTCGACTCAACTAATAACATCATTACAAAGAACCCAAGAGTCAAGGAGCGGTTTGATCTCCCCTATCTTCTTCGCCGTGACCCTGATGACTGGCGCCGGCACGACGGAGGCCTCGCCTTGTGCCAGTTGATGCCGCTTGATAATGATACGTACGGTGTTAAGATGCCATCGCTTGAGGGCAAGGCTTGGGCGGGCACAATTGGAGATTGGGTTGTTTACATTGGGTCCAACTGCGAGTGGGAAGTTGTGAATGTGTACACTCGTCACCGGGTTCCACTTCCAAAAATCTCAGCACACTGCCCAAAGGTTGAGCACACCGGTAATGTACGCACGTTCAAATACAATCATGGTGACTGTCTTCTACGGAAGATAGCAATTTGTCGAGTTCCCAACCGCTCTTGGAATTACAACAAGTATCAAGTTGTTGCTATCTTCGACAAGCTTGTTGCCATCCTTCATGGTTCGACTCGATGGATATTGCTCAAAAATCCGTTCTTGTACACGGATGAGTACTGTGATGCAATTCAATACGAGGGCCTTGTGTTTGCTGCCACCACTCGTGGCACTGTTTTTGCATGGCATCCTAGTAGTTTCGGTACATTTTTCTTCCACCGTAATTATAATTGTTTCATCCACATGCATGCGGGTTAGCAAGTTTCCCTTTACTAATTAACCTTCTTCTTGTGTTTCCAAGGTCCTGTGAACATCCACCACCTATGCTTGAAAATTTTTATAACCAAGGGGGAGATGCCGATAGTGATGATGACGAGCAGCGCCCATATACTCGGTGGCGCCTGGCAACTAATTCCGATGGATCACCTCTTCTTGTGTGTATACAGCCCACTGATGATGTTACTGCTAAGGAAGCAGGTGTCTCCCATGGTCACACTCTCCGGACCTATTCCAACACCCGTTGCATGGTATTCGGGATGGATACTAGTGTGCTAGCGCCAACTCCTTCTCCCTGGCACAAAATTTATAATCTTGGGGAAAACTCGCTCTTCCTTGGACAAAACTATCCGATGATGGTGAAAGGTGATCCAAATGTTGTTGACACATTTATGAGAAGCAACTGTGTCTATACCTTGGACATTTGGTTGCTTCCCTACACTGGTACTGATATAGTAGGCCGCTTCAGCCTGGATGATCGGTCCTGCATTGGTCTCCAGATCGACAATGGATGGCCCGTCCCAGAGAATCACTTGTGGTTCAAAGTAAGCGTTTCCAATGCCGCGGAATGGTTGAGTTGAAGTTCATTTCATGGCTTTTTATTTGTTGTGTGGTGAAAACTTTAGTATTTTTAATGTATCCTCGTTGTCAATGTGGGTTGATGACCAGTTGTATGTAATAAAATGATATGCCTGTGATAAACTTACTAAATTTATGAATGGCTTTCGAGTCGCTTCTCTGAGTGAGTGGTGCGACGAGGCAAAAAAATATTTTCCGAATACAAAATTGTACGTGCATATGTTAATGTAGTACACTATTTGTCCACTATTTGTACTAGCTTCACATGCTTCGCGAGTTGGGCGGGTGTTTTTACTGTAGCCATATGTTAATGTGTTCGCTGTACGTAACCAGCACCTCGAATCCTCGATACTAGTACTATATAGTAGGAGTAAGTAGTAGGAGTAGTAGGGTGGCATGGGCTAGAACAAGCATTCACGTCCAGGAGTACGGCACACGCCACCACCATGACATCCATGTGACACCATATTATTTCTTGGGGTCCGTGCTAGAGCAATCTCTTCAACCGCGTCGTTTCTCTAACTTCAGCCATCGCGCGGCAGGCGAGGTGGGGGTTTGTCGATAGTCGGTTTCCTTAACTGCGGTCCCACTTGTAAGGCCAACTCCAACGCACGACCCCAAACGCACCCCCATTTTTCACGAACTCCAACGATAATTTTGACTAGAAAAGAAAGACCAAAGAAAACAAGAACCACAAGAATACATTTTACTACTCTTGTAAGTTGGATTAGTGCCTTCTCGATGCATTCATTGTTGATCTGCGGAGGCTCGATCTTGCGTCCGTGCTAGCTAAAAGTGATAGAACATCTACTAAATTGCGCTCTATCAATATATGGATGTACTCTTCTTCCCAATACAAAAACTTGCATCCATTCTACTCCCTCCGTTGCACAATACATGCCTTCTATTTGTCAAAATATATATGTATCTAGACATGTGTTAGTATATAGGTATATCCATTTTTGGACAAATGGAAGTCAAGTATTTTGGAACGGAGGGAGTACACAATAAATTTCTTAAGTTAGCACAACTAGTCTAATCCGAGAGCAGAACCGAAGATTTGGTCGGGTTCTTCCTCCTTTTGCCGACACGTGGGACATCCAGCATCCAGGTCGTGTCATGAAAGGAAATAGAGTAGTAGTTGAAGCCACGAGATGTGCATCTTGGGTTAAACTGTAAATAAAATCTTACTACTCTTGAGTAACTCCAAAAGCGGCCACCGAAGATCTTTATTGGATTTGTTTTTCATCACCAGCACATCGAGGTGAAAGATGTGCAGGTTCAGTGGGTCCTCTTGCGTTTTCACTGACATGTGGGGCTGCATGTGAGCAAACAGACGATGGGCTCTGCGCGTCCGCTGGCTGGCTGAGAAGAGAGATAGAGGAGGGCTGAGCACGGACTGCAGGAAATTTGTTCTATGTACCTCAATATAGGCTCGATATAGTGTGGTGGCATGGGCCATAACTAGCATTCACGTCCGTTGGTATGAGTAGGTTACATGCATTATACAACAAGCGAAAAAATTTAATCGGACATAACTGTCAGGACCCTGATTCCAAGTCATATCGATCTAGCTGGTAACACCTCATATCACATTGCGGCCTCACGCACGGTATCCCCACGGGTGTCACCTTACCATGGCCCGGGACCGTTTGCGCCTTTTGGCTCACATATATGATAGTGTCGCTAGCATCCATATGACAGAGAACCCGGGCCGACATGGCTCGTCGTGAACCCAAAGCGGCACAGACCTATGGGGACAGGCATACATGAATCACATCGAGCATGTCGATCATCAGCGAGTGAATCCGGGCTATAGCACTAGGATAACAGGACTCCGGGGAACCCGGGCTGTAGCAGGCTAGGCAGGACTCCAGAAGTCACCGCATGACATTTCCCCGAAGGGACAGACATAGGAACAAAGTGAAACACATGCCGGCCAGTCAAATGTCCTGAGCAGTAGTGCTGGGCTAGCAGGACTCTGGTGAACCGGGCTGTAGCGGACTACTAGGGCTCGAGGAGGAGTAGACTACATTTCCCCATAAGAGAGGCTTCCAAGGATAAACAACTAGATTGTCGGATCCCACACATACCAAGCATTTCAATCATACACACAATATGCTCGATATGTGCAAATACAACATGGCATCACAACAAAACTCTACAACTCAAGTACTTTATTTAAAGGCTCCAGAGAGCCATACATAACATGTTCATACAGGTAGGGGTCACATGACCCGACACTCAAGTCATACAAGCATACAAGCACATGCGGAAGCAAATAGTCTGAGTAAAGACACTAGAAAGAAAGAAGGCTTCTCGAAGACTGTCTATCTACATAAGGCCCTCCATGGCCAGGATCACCAACTGGGTGGCAAGTTACTCATCGACGTCCAGGTCTACATAAAACCCATCAAAGGGGGCAGTGTTGTCGTCTGACAACAGTAATTAAAACAAACATGAGTACAAAGGTACTCAGCAAGTCTTACAACAGAACCTACTATACATGCTCATTCTCAAGAAGGTGGTGGATTTATTGCAGCAAGCCAGCTTTGACTCTTGGCTAAGCTATCCTACGAGACACCACTAGTAAAATAGTTTTCGCACACGAGTCCACTAATCACCAACTCAATACTCCATTGGGGATCCTCCCTCGTCATCCTACGAGACGGCCATCCTCGGTACTCACACTTATCTTGAGTCTTTTAGTAGTAACCATTAACTTGTCTATGAACTGTATAGGCAACCAAGTAGTCCTTTTCCGCAGACGCGGCTATTCGAATAGTTTTATACCCTGCAGGGTGTACTTTGTCACACATGTTTCCACCACATACCGCCTGCACACGACAGGTGCTCGGCAGACTTCAAGCAAAAGCCGACGTGGGTGTACACCCCGACCTGACTAACCGCACAAGTCTCTAGTCCAGTTTTATCGCCTATTCGGGTTCCATCCGCAAGGAAATCCGGCGGGGGTGTCCTCAACGGCCCCAAACGATGTGTCCAGGGTTCCCGAGACACCAAATGGGCGACTCGGTACACCGTGCCACGGTGTATCTACCGCATCATAGCCCACCCCTAGGGTCAGCACTACGCACGGCCGCCAACACATAACCTACAAACACCAGAAACTAGTTGCAACTCCTGGACAGAGGATGGGAGGGGTCAGTAAGTCGAGCGGGGTCATATTTCAGGGGCCAATGTGTGGTAGTAGCTGAATCTTAAATCACGCATACAGATCTCAGTTCTTAGGGACGGCCACAATGAAACAACCCACCATGTACTCCTACATGGCCTCCCATCGATACTTTACCAAAACATGTTCAACACATCCCTCACATTACCGACATAATCATTTCACTCTAGCCCATCACCCAGATGAACCAGACCTGATACAACTCTAAGCATACCAGGCATAGCAAGGTAGGAAACACATACATGGCTCAATCAACTCCTACACATGCTAGTGGGTTTCATCTAGTTACTGTTGCAATGACAGGTCATGCAGAGGATAAGGGTTCAACTACCGTAGCACACAGCAGTTTGAAACGTTGTTGTCTTAATGAAGTAAATGAGAGCAGAGGCGAGAACATGGGATTGTATCGATATGATCAATGGGGCTGCTTGCCTGATGGAGTGGTAGTAGGGTACTGCCCTTTAGTTGGATACTCGGAGATATCCTCGGAGGCAGAACCTACCACGAAGGATACACAGAATATAATCAACACATGGCAATATGCAACAATGTGATGCATGCTATGACATGGCAAAATGATGTGTCCTGCCTAATGCAATGTGAAACAAGTTGAAAGGGGTCCATTTGAATCAAAGATTCAAATAGAAACTTAAGTTCTTATGCATAATGAGTGTATTAGCTTGTTTAGCCTAAACAACAAGGTTAAAGTGTTTTGTCATCCATGAAACCATTACAGATGAAAAGATTGAATTTTTCCGATCATTTTTCATATATAATTTGTTTGATTTGGAGCTATGGTTGATTTTCTATGATTTTTAGACGTTTAGGCTATTTTCTGGAATTTCCTATATAAAAATAAATCCAGAAATTAAATAATTGCATCAGCACTGCGTCACTGTGACGTCAGCGAGTCAAAGACGCCAGCCCAGGTCAAACCTGACTGGTGGGCCCCATCTGTCAGTGTCTCAGCTGACTAACAGAGTTTAGTTAATACTAACTAACTATCAGTGGGGCCTGGGCCCGCATGTCAGTGACCTAAACTAACTAAAATTAGTTAGCACTAATCCTAACCTAATTAACAGACCGGCCCCACCTATCATAGGCTCAGGGGGGGAGTCAACCTGGGCCCACACGGGTCAAATGTGGTCAACTCGCCGGCGGCTTGACGCCGGCGACGACAGACACGGCGGAGGGGCTCGGGTTTGCGTCTCCAGCGACCAAATCGACGATGGAGACCAGCTACGTGACGCGGGGAGCGAGCCGCATCGTTTGGTGGTGGAAGTGGAGCTCGGGGAGGCCGGGAACGACGCCGGCGACAACCTTGGCGGTCGCTGGAGTTCGGGCGAGGTCGAAACCGAGGCTACGAGGCACGGCGAGGCGCGTGGGGTGGTGCTACAGGCTCCCGCGAGTGCGGTGAGTGCGCTGGTCGTAACGGTGTGGCCGGTGGGTGGCCGGAGCCACGTCGGCGACGAGCTCGACGGCGGCGGGTGCTCGGGTGAGCGTGGTGCGGTGCACACGGTGCAGTGCACACAGTGCAGGAGGGAGTTAGTGGAGAGGGGGAGGACGGAGCTGGGCTCACGGCGAGTGCAGCGGTCGTCGAAGCGGGCTCGGGGAAGATCGGGAGGCGTCGAATCATCGCCGACAATCTCTAGTGGCCGATGAGGGGAACGACAGCGGTGGCGGCATTGCAGCGCGTTCGAGGCCTCCTGGCTCGTCGAGGAGATCGAGGGAGATGCTGCGGAGCTCGTGTGCACAGTGGGGTGACATGGGGACGACGGTGGCTACGGCTACGACAACAAGATGGCGGCGGTTGCGTCAGCCATGGCTTCAGGGGAGCGAGGGAGAGAGCAGGGGGGAATGAGGTGTTGGCGAGGTCGGGGCGACGACCAGGAGACGATCCACGCGGCGCAAAGGCGACCAGGGCGAAGCAGAGAGGCTGGGTGGTGCGTGGCGAGCTCGGGCGCGCCATGCTCACCTCCCTGCCTGCTCTGGCAAGGGGAAGCAGCTGGCTGGCACGGGCCATCAAACTGCTGGGCCGGCCAGGTAAGTTTCTCTCCCGCTGTTTTTGTGTTTCGTTTTCCTTTTCTATTTTTCTGTAACTTTAGGCTTTATTAAAAATAGCTAGGCACTTACAAAAATCCTGAAAATAAACATAGGCTCTGTTTGGATTATTTCCAACAGCCCACACTTATTTCCAGAATTATTTGAGCATTTAAAATATTTTATAGAATTTAAATGCACAAATTGAAATACTTATGATTTAATTCAAAAAAATCCAGAATGTCCTGGAAAAGTGTGCACCATTTTTGCCAGGGATTTTAGCCCAATCCAGAAATGATGAACATTTTGTGAAGGGCATTTTGGGTTCATTGAAACCAATTTTAGTAAACCCTAGTTGGTTCAAGGGGGTGCTGGGGGTTCTGTTATCCCCATTTCATCTTTCTGGGAGAATTTAGACATGATGCTATCACTCTAATGCATGAACTAGCTAGGGTGTGACAACTCACCCCCACTCAAAAGAATCTCATCCTGAGATTTAGGATCTATTGGGAAGAAGGTGGGGTACTCGAGTCGAAGACGATCCTCCCTTTCCCAAGTGGCTTCCTTTTCGGAATGGTGTGACCATTGAACCTTGAGAAAATTGATATTATGGCGTCGAGTGGTACGCTCGGCTTGATCAAGGATACGAACGGGATATTCCTGATATGAGAGGTTATCTTGTAGATCAAGCGTTTCGTGGTCCACTCCACGGATAGGATCCGCGAAGCAACGCCTGAGTTGAGAAACGTGGAAGACATCGTGAAATCTAGAAAGATGCGGAGGTAGTTCCAATTGGTAGGCAACTTCTCCTCGTTTGGCAAGAATGCGAAAGGGTCCAATGTAACGAGGAGCCAATTTGCCTTTGATGCCGGAGCGATGGGTTCCCTTTAACGGAGTAACCCGAAGGTAAGCCTTCTCGCCGACTTCATAAGTCATAAGCTTATGTTTACGATCATATTGGCTCTTTTGACGAGATTGGGCTGTTTTCAATTTCTCACGAATAACGCGAACCTGCTCTTCTGCTTCCTGAATCATATCCGAGCCAAAGAGTTGTCTTTCCCCGGTTTCTGACAGTTAAGAGGCGTTCGACATTTTTGCCCATAGAGAACTTCGAAAGGAGCTTTGCCCAAGCTAGCTTGATAACTATTGTTATAAGCAAACTCCGCGAATGGAAGGCATTTCTCCCAACCCATTCCAAATGACATGACAGAAGCTCGGAGCATATCTTCCAGAATTTGATTGACTCGCTCTACTTGACCACTTGATTGAGGGTGGAAGGCGGTGCTAAAAGAGAGACGAGTTCCCATAGCATTTTGGAAACTTTCCCAAAATCGAGAGGTGAAGAGACTCCCACGGTCTAAGTTAATTTCCAATGGGACACCATGAAGGGATACAATTTGGGAGATGTATAAATCAGCCAGCTGGCTAGCGGTGATACTCTCACGAATAGGTAGAAATTGGGCCACCTTGGAAAGACGATCGATTACGACGAAGATAGCATTATTCCCTCTCTTGGTCCTGGGAAACCCAGTAATGAAATCCATACTGATTTTATCCCATTTCCACTCAGGAATAGCCAAAGGTTGAAGGGTGCCAGCAGGCCGTTGATGCTCTGCTTTAACACGACGACAAAAGTCGCAACTAGTAATATATTCAGCAATTTCTCTCTTCATCCTAGTCCACCAAAACCTCTGGCATAGGTCTTGATACATTTTAATACTACCGGGATGAATGGTGAGAGGGGATTCTTGAGCTTCCTTAAGAATCAACTGGCGTAGATGTTGTTTCTGGGGAACCACCAAGCGGTTCTCAAAGAAGACAAGACCTCGCTCATCCATGGAAAAACATTTAGCAACTCCGCTAGCAATGTTTTCCTTAATCCAGGATATGCCCTTATCACGCTTCTGGGAAGCTATGATTTGATCAGTAAGGTTAGGCTTCACCACCAGGGTGGATAGGAATCCTCGAGGAACAATGTGAAGCTAAAGCTTACGAAATTCCTCATGGAGAAGTGGTTGACTCTGTTGTAACATCAGGTTGTTAGAGTAGGATTTACGACTTAGCGCATCAGCCATGACATTGGCTTTGCCCGGGGTGTAAGTTATTCCTAAGTCGTAATCCGAGATCAACTCGACCCAATGTCTTTGCCTGAGATTCAAATCCGGTTGGGTGAAGATATATTTCAAACTTTGGTGGCCTCATATCACATTGCGGCCTCACGCACGGTATCCCCACGGGTGGCACCTTACCATGGCCCGGGACCATTTCTGCCTTTTGGCTCACATATATGATAGTGTCACTAGCATCCATATGACAGAGAACACGGGCCGACATGGCTAGTCATGAAACCAAAGCGGCACAAACCTATGGGGACAGGTATACATGAATCACATCGAGCATGTCGGTCATCAGCGAGTGAATCCGGGCTGTAGCACCGGGCTAACAGGACTACGGGGAACCCAGGCTGTAGCAGGCTAGGCAGGACTCCGGAAGTCACCGCGTGACATTTCCCTGAAGGGACAGACATAGGAACGAAGTGAAACACATGCCGACCAGTCAAGTGTCCTGAGCAGTAGTGCTGGGCTAGCAGGACTCCGGTTAACCAGGCTGTAGCGGACTACTATGGCTCGAGGAGCACTAGACTACATTTCCCCATAAGAGAGGCTGCCAAGGATAAACAACTAGATTGTCGGATCCCACACATACGAAGCATTTCAATCATACACACAGTATGCTCGATATGTGCAAATATAACATGGCATCACAACAAAACTCTACAACTCAAGTACTTTATTTAAAGGCTCCAGAGAGCCATAAATAACATGTTCATACAGGTAGGGGTCACATGACCCGACACTCAAGTCATACAAGCATACAAGCACATGCAGAAGCAAATAGTATGAGTACAGACACTAGAAAGAAAGAAGGCTTCTCGAAGCCTGTCTATCTACATAAGGCCCTCCATGGCCAGGATCACCACCTGGGTGGCAAGTTACTCATCGACGTCGAGGTCTACATAAAACCCATCGGAGGGGGCGATGTTGTCGTCTGAAAACAGTAATTAAAGCAAACATGAGTACAAAGGTACTCAGCAAGTCTTACAACAGAACCTACTATACATGCTCATTCTCAAGAAGGTGGTGGAGTTATTGCAGCAAGCCAGCTTTGACTCTTGGCTAAGCTATCCTATGAGACACCACTAGTAAAATAGTTTTCGCACACGAGTCCACTAATCACCAACTCAATAGTCCATCGGGGATCCTCCCTCGTCATCATACGAGAGGGCCATCCTCGGTACTCACACTTATCTTGAGTCTTTTAGTAGTAACCATTAACTTGTCTATGAATTGTATAGGCAACCGAGTAGTCCTTTTCCACGGACGCGACTATTCGAATAGTTTTATACCCTGCAGGGGTGTACTTTGTCACACATGTTTCCACCACTTAGCGTCTGCACACGACAGGTGCTCAGCAGACTTCAAGCGAAAGCCGGCGTGGGTGTAGACCACGACCTGACTAACTGCACAAGTCTCTAGTCCAGGTTTATCGCCTATTCGGGTTCCATCTGCAAGGAAATCTGGTTGGGATGTCCTCAACGGCCCCAAACGATGTGTGCAAGGTTCCCGAGACACCAAACGGGCGACTCGGTACACCGTGCCACGGTGTGTCTACCGCATCATAGCCCACCCCTAGGGTCAGCGCTACGCACGGCCGCCAGCGCATAACCTACAAACACCAGAAACTAGTTGCAACTCCTGGACAAAGGACGAGAGGGGTCAGTAAGTAGAGCGGGGTCATATTTCAGGGCCCAATGTGTGGTAGTCGCTGAATCTTAAATCACGCATACAGATCTCAGTTCTTAGGGATGGCCTCAATGAAACAACCCACCATGTACTCCTACATGGCCTCTCATCGATACCTTTACCAAAACATGTACAACACATCCCTCACATTACCGACATAATCATTTCACTCTAGCCCATCACCCAAATGAACCAGACCTGACACAACTCTAAGCATAGAAGGTATAGCAAGGTAGGAAACACATACATGGCTCAATCAACTCCTACACATGCTAGTGGGTTTCATCTAGGTACTGTGGCAATGACAGGTCATGCAGAGGATAAGGGTTGAACTACCGTAGCACACAGCAGTTTGAAACGTTGTTGTCTTAATGCAGCAAATGAGAGCAGAGGCGAGAACATGGGATTGTATCGATATGATCAATGGGGCTGCTTGCCTGATGGAGTGGTAGTAGGGTACTGCCCTTCAGTTGGATACTCGGAGATATCCTCGGAGGCAGAACCTACCACGAAGGACACATAGAATATAATCAACACATGGCAATATGCAACAATATGATGCATGCTGTGACATTGCAAAATTATGTGTCCTGCCTAATGCAATGTGAAACAAGTTGAAAGGGGTCCATTTGAATCAAAGATTCAAATGGAAACTTAAGTTCTTATGCATAATAAGTGTATTAGCTTGTTTCACCTAAACAGCAAGGTTAAAGTGTTTTGTCATGCATGAAACCATTACAGATGGAAAGATTGAATTTTTCCGATCATTTTTCATATATATTTTGTTTGATTTGGAGCTATGGTTGATTTTCTATGATTTTTAGAAGTTTAGGCTATTTTATGGAATTTCCTATATAAAAATAAATCTAGAAATTGAATAATTGCATCAGCACTGCGTCACTGTGACGTCAGCGAGTCAAAGGCGCCAGCCCAGGTCAAACCTGACTGGTGGGCACCATCTGTCAGTGTCTCAACTAACTAACAAAGTTTAGTTAATACTAACTAACTTTCAGTGGGGCCTGGGCCCGCATGTCAGTGACCTAAACTAACTAAAATTAGTTAGCACTAATCCTAACCTAATTAACAGGCCAGCCCCACCTGTCATAGGCTCAGGGGGGAGTCAACCTGGGCCCACATGGGTCAAACATGGTTAAGTGGCCGGCAGCTTGACGCCGGCGATGACAGACACGGCGGAGGGGCTCGGGTTTGCGTCTCCGGCGACCAAATCGACGGCGAAGAGCAGCTACGTGACGCGGGGAGCGAGCTGCGTCGTTTGGTGGTTGAAGTGGAGCTCGGGGAGGCCGGGAACGATGCCGGCGACGACCTTGGCGGTCGTCGGAGTTCGGGCGAGGTCGAAACCGAGGCTGCGGGGCATGGCGAGGCGCGTGGGGTGGTGCTACGGGCTCCTGCAAGTGCAGTGAGTGCGCTGGTCGTAACGGTGTGGCCGGTGGGTGGCTGGAGCCACATCGGCGACGAGCTCGGCAGCGGCGGGTGCTTGGGTGAGCGTGGTGTGGTGCACACGGTGCAGGAGGGAGTTAGTGGAGAGGGGGAGGACGAAGCTGGGCTCACGGCGAGTGCAGTGGTCGTCGAAGTGGGCTCGAGGAAGCTCGGGAGGTGGCGAATCGTCGGCGACGATCTCCGGTGGCCGGCGAGGGGAACGATAGTGGTGGCGGCGTTGCAGCGCGTCCGAGGCCTCGTGGCTCATCGAGGAGGTCGAGGGAGATGCTGCGGAGCTCGTGGGCACGGTGGGGTGACACGAGGACGATAGTGGCTATGGCTACAGCGGCAAGACAGCGGCGGCTGCGTCGGCCATGGCTTCGGGGGACCGAGGGAGAGAGAAGGGGGGAATGAGGTGTCGGCGAGGTCGGGGCGACGACCAGGAGACGATCCACGCGGCGCAAAGGCGACCAGGGCGAAGCAGAGAGGCTGGGTGGTGCGTGGCTAGCTCGGGCGTGCCATGCTCACCTCCCTGCCTGCTCTGGCAAGGGGAAGCTGCTGGGTGGCACAGGCCAGCACAGTGCTGGGCCAGCCAGTGGGCTGCCCAGTAAGTTTCTCTCCCTCTCTTTTTCTGTTTTGTTTTCCTTTTCTATTTTTCTGTAACTCTAGGCTTTATTAAAAATAGCTAGGCACTTACAAAAATCCTAAAAATAAACATAGGCTCGGTTTAGATTATTTCCAACAGCCCACACTTATTTCCAGAATTATTTGAGCATTTAAAATATTTTATAGCATTTAAATGCCCAAATTCAAATACTTATGATTTAATTCAAAAAAAATCTAGATTGTCCTGGAAAAGTGTGCACCATTTTTGCTCGGGGTTTTAGCCCAATCCAGAAATGTTGAACATTTTTGAAGGGCATTTTGGGTACATTGAAACCAATTTTAGTAAGCCCTAGTTGGTTCAAGGGGGTGCTGGGGGTTCTGTTATCCCCATTTCATCTTTCTGGGAGGATTTAGACATGATGCTATCACTCTAATGCATGAAATAGCTATGGCGTGACAACAACATGGATTCATACCCCCTCCTTCCATCCATATAGGGCGTAATGAGATTTTTCAGACCGCCTTTGAATATTGACAAGATTAATTGTACATGACATGCACAATGTGAAAATTATATCATTGAAAGAACCTTTCACAGACGAATTTAATGGTATGCTTTGTGTAAGTTGCATGTCATATATCATTGCTCTAATATTTGGTCAAAGTTAGCATCGAAAAACACATTAGGCCCTATATAGATGGAAGGAGGGAGTAGCTTTGAATAGCATTTGTATAGTAAAACGGGGCAAGACTCTCTCTCTGTGTGGTGTGAATAGTTTTATTTTTTTCGTTTTCTTTTTGGTTGAGGGAAGTGCGAATTGATTTGGTACGTACAAGTACAATATTACTACATGTTAGGCTTGTCCCTAGAATTCAACCCGCGTCTTGTTATATCCCGAAAATTCAGATATCGTGCTCCCAAATCTGGCGCCTTCACAACCGGCGCCTTGCTATCCCGAAATTACAACGCGTGCGAAAACTCCCTCCAGCTGCCAAATCCCGACATGTGAAATCCCTCTTCTAACCCTGAGCCGAAAGGGCCGCTAGTTCAAATCAGTGGGGGGTACTTTTGTAACACACCCTACATTTTGGACAAGCGCGTTCCTAAGTCATGCTTCACCCTCTCCCATCGCCCCCTTTCCGCCATTCGAAATCCCATGCTGCCATAACCTCTCCGCTCCAGCCGCGAAACCCCACCCACCTCCATCTGCCACGTCACCGCTGCCTAGCCGGAGCCTCTTCCCCGACGACATCGTCCACGGCAACAGCTCGACGTCCCTCGTCCACCTCCCCGGATGAGGATTCGTCGTCCATATCGCCCTCCCGCCGGTTCGGCCACCCCGTCCTCCACCTCCAAGGAGCTGCTCCAACGATCACCTCGTCTATCGCGGCTGCTCCATCCCCATAGTTCGGCCTTAACCTTCTCTAGCGGAACCGCAGCATCCTCACTGACTCCTCGGACGAAGCAGAGGCCTACTCGGCACCACCAAAGAGGTTGTACACTCATCGCATCGCACCTTCTCCTTAACTCAACCTCCCGGCACCGACGGTGCACCATCCCGCACCCCCATGGAGCGGCTACCTTGAAGCCGGTGCCGCGGGCGACATCTCGACGGTGGCTCTCCCCCAGTGCGAGGCCCCTTCGGCGGCAGCGTCCATACCAGCCGGATCTGCTGCTGCTGCTCCAGCTCTCGCTTGATCACTCACTCGCCCAGCTGCTGCTGCTGCTGCTCTCCCCCTCGCTCGTGCTACTGCTCTGCTCCGATTAAGCCACACTTCAGTCGACTGAATCAACTTTTGGGTCAGTCGATTTTCAGGGGTTGGGGGGCTCGCCGGAGTTAAGGAAGAACCACCCGCAGCGGGGACGGGGGCTCGCCGGAGAGGTACCCCACTATCTATCTTAGGGTTCGGGGTGGAGGGGCGGGGGGCCTAGAGGGCTGGCCGGGGCGGTGGTGGCGAGTTGTTTTGGGCGGCGAGGCGACGCTGGGGCCAGCGGTTCGGCCGGTGGTGGCTGGCGGCTCAGGGGGGTGCAGGTTGAAGATGAACTGCAGGCCCTCCCTGAACTACATGTCAAGTGCCTCTCTGCTACCATTGCGTTCAGTTTCGACAGTAGCATTCAGATTCCACAGTAAATTTCAGTTTCGACAGTTAAGTTCGGAGTCAACAATTTTTACCTCATCTGTTGTAGTCAGGTGGTTTTCGTGATGTTAATTTTACATCCATTTTACATCATCTATTGGAGATGCTATAAGAATCCCACTTGAGATTGACGATGTCTGTCTTGTGCTGCTTCAGCCTTGACGTCTTACGGCTCACCGGAGCTGCTCCAACAACAGAACGATCCATCACAACAGAGCAGTGCCCTGGACGCCGTCTACAGATTACTCAGATCTTCCTCCACACCTCCGAGAGCCACCTCCTCCACATCATATATGATGCTGAGGTCGACACGGCTATGGCAAAGTGGTTGCACACTTGTTGCATCACTTATTACTATACATTCACGTCGATCCATTAGGGATATTTTTTTTCAACGGAAAAACATCGATCCACTGGTTATTACCATCACTCTAAATTTCTGCATGCTCTCCTTACATAATTTCACCATATTTTTTTCGTATGCATGTCAGATATTGTACACAGTCATGCTGAACATGTGGAGAAAAGGAGAAGAGTTTTGCGCGGCAATACAATGTCATGCAGACATCGCTCCATGGTGGGTTCAATGGAAAACCCTCCCCACCCCTCTCCATATTGTAATCCAGAGGAAGATATCTGTTCTAAGGCGGATTCAGACGCCGCTGACCACTCCTATTTACCCCCAAGGTGTTTGCTCTACCTTGGCATGATGAAGTTAGTCATATCATGCATATGTTGCCTTGCAGTGCCTACTTTTGACATCATATATGTCATCCGCTTAGTTTAGACATGTTCTGTAATGCCACCTATTTAGTTTCTATATCATATATGGGAATTATGCAGTCTCATGTCTTTTAGCCAGCCATAATATATGTGAAATGTGCAATGCCATCCTGTTTAACCAGACATCACATATTTGAATGATATCTTGCCCATCCTTTTCTTCACTACATTTCCATTTGTCGACAATGTTTGTAAATTAAACTACTCTTCCTGTGAATCAGCGATTTGGGTGGGAGATGGAAAAATCTGGAGTAAAAACAAGGCGTTCAGAGCAGACGGTGCTACCTGTCGAAGCAGATCTCTTGTTGGGTCCCGATAGCTCCTCAGAGATGGATTCAGAGACAGATGACCAGTCCTATTCCCCCACTGAGGTGTATGCTCTAACTTGGCATGGTTATACTGCTCATATCATGCATACGGTGTCTTGCATTGCATAGTTTAGACATCATATACACAATATTCAACACCATGTTCTTAGTTCAGACATCATATCGAATGCCCTTTGTTTAGCATATAAATCACATATGTGAATTAAATGATGCAATCCTGATTACTTAGATAACATGTAGGTGAATTATGTCATGCGATCCTGTTTAGTTATTCGTCATATCTTTGAATTATGTTATGCTATGCTAGCCAGTTTAGATAGACATCATATATGTGAAATTATGTCATGCTATCCGTTTTAGTTAAACAATATACATGTCAACTATATCATGCCCTCTTTTTTCACACTATCTATTGCATCTGTCTCTCATACAATGTCTGTACATTCAACTAAGTTTCCTGTTTATCAACCATTTGAATTGGAGTGGGTGATGCCAGTATCTAGCGGACTAAAAACACGGTCTTCAAATAAAACAGTGCTACCTCTTGGTGGAGATAGCACCCCAGTTGTACATGCACAAGAACCAGCCCTACCACACATAACCCAAACTCTCGCAGATTGTACCCCTAGTACGATGGACAGAGAACCAGCTTCACCCAATCTAACCCCAACCCCAGCCGATAGTAACCCAGTTCCTGTTGACATAGCACCATCTCCACCACAGAGCTCCCAAACAAGAGCATTTAGTAAGGCAGCTCCAGTGCCCAAAGGGCCTATACTATCACGGCGAACCCCAACTCCACCAGTTAGTACGCCTATTCCTACGGAGGAAGCACAACCAGCTAGTCGTAGTTTAGCATCTATCGCATTTGATGTTGTTAAATCGCATGTGCGTATCTTCCCATCTTGGAAATATTATACGAAAGATGAAGGAAAATGCCAGTTGCAGGTGTTTGTCCAGGAGTTATGTGTAAGTAATGTTATTCATGGCAATTACTTTGCTTCGTCCCATACATCCTACCTCCATGATGGTTATAATACAACATATTTTCCCATTTTTCTCTATAGAGAAGGTCCAATTTGGAAACTCAGGATGAGGTAACCTGTGCTAATACCTCTGCTATCTTCAAGAATGCTTGGTGGCAGTATCAGAATTACCTGAAGAAAACGTACTTCACCGGCAAAGGAACTCATCAAATTCCCTTACGTTCTCCTGAGACACATTTACTGGACGATGACTGGGAACGCCTTGTTCTCTACTGGTCCCGAACCAAGAATGTGGTAAGGTCTATGAGCTCATTTTCTATTTTGAAGTATTATATTCTTGCGTCTTACTGTACTCTGTTTATGTAGGACAAGTGCCTAAACCTGAAGAACAACTATTCTAATTTAAGATTCCATTGCTACCATAGGATATAGATATATATTTGTTTGATGCTTTTATTATGTACTAGTACTTGGCAATAGAAGACTTGGTAGTTTAATCATGTCCACCTTACCAATGAACTGGTTCACCGAAATGAGTTTAATATAGTAGTACATGCTAAACTTGTTATGTGTCTGCTTGTTTCTTCTTTTAGAATGCTGACAGAATATTGGGGAAGAGTGCCTTATTAAGCAACGGTAAAGGAAGTAATGCAGATAAGGTTCAGGATAGTGACACATCCTGTCTTGGTTTAGTGTTGGAGTTACTGGCCACTACCGCTTGCACAAACTATTCAAACTCACTGTCTGAATCAGTTCGGTTTCTTGAGTCCCAACTACGAGCTGAAAGACATCGTTCAGCTGTGCTGTGGCAAGAAGCGAAAGGACTGCAGAAGTCCCTGGAGCATTCAGATGCATACTTTCTGGTGCAACAGCAAGCGTTGGAGGATTTTGGCGCCAAACAGGACAAAGCTAATTAGCTTGCTAAGCTTATTGCCAGCATGGTGGATACCCAGGATAACATTTCTTGAGCTCTTCTGAAGTTGTTTTAGTTATGATCTTGTTTTGCTGTCGCGTTTATTTACACTGGTGGCCACTTTTGACGGCCAGTGTATATGATATGCTGCTTTGTTCCCTATATTTGCACTGGTGGCGAACTTTGATGCCCAGTGAATGTAATATGTGTAATAGCCGTGATAGCTTAGCGTTAGTTGCTTGCTTATTTATTTCCTTGTTGTCTTGTTTATTTGTTTGCTTGTAGTCATTGCAGTTCTTTTTCCGCGGTTAACTAGTGGCTGCAATAACCTATTTTTTAAATCTAGGCCACAATAACCATGGGCTAATATTTAATGTAGTGACACTGGGCCTCCTACGGGCCGTAGAAACAGTGGGCCTTCTATGGGCCGTAGAAACAGTAGGCCTTCTATGGACCGTAGAAACAATGGGCCTTCTATGGGCCGTATCATCAATGGGCGTTATACGGGCCGTATGATCGATTGGCCAAACATGGGCCAACAACAGGCCGCATTATGGCCGTAAACGGGCTAGAGTTGGAATCATCCGTTCATGGGCCGACCGTAACGGGCCATCGTTGATAGCCTGTATTTGATGACGCTATGAAAACGGCCCAACGTATTAACGAACCACAAACGGGCCGACTGTAACCATGGGCTGAATTTGGCCCACAAGCAGAAAATGACAGTAACGGGCCGTAAGTAAACGAATGCTGGAAATGAGCCCAAGAATAAATGGGCTCTGAGAGGGCCGAAAGATAACATGGGCTAGAAACGGCCCAACGGAATAACGGGCCGTTAATGGGTATAAAGTGATACACTATTCATTACGGGCCAGTTTCACCACGGGCCGTTAATAGGCCAAGAGTTACATAGGGCCTCATATGGGCCGGAAGACTTCATGGGCCATACATGGGCCAGAAGTGTAAACGGGTTGGAATCATGTTGGATGGCCCAGATGACGCTACTGGGCCTAATTCGGATAGAGCGTAACGGGCCTTCGGTTAGCGGGCTGTAAATGGGCTATATGTGAACAGGCCATTAACAGGCTTTCCATGGGCCGGCCCGCCACCTTTTGACCAAGTCAAACGGGCCGGCCTTTTCACAGCAATGGGCCTCTGTTGGGCCGTGCCACATGTCGACGTATCATAGGCGCCTATCTAACCCACTGACGAGCTGACACGTGTTTCGTCCGGCCAATAAGAAGTTTACACGTGGAAATTTCCCATTGGTCGGGGCTGTTAATGGGTTATCGGATCCAAAACCTGACCCAATAGCTTAACGGCGTTCCGTTACGGTGGATGCCACGTGTCGGTCACCCTTGACGAAAGCACTTCTGTGACGCGCGATTTATCGTCATGGAAGTGTACACTTCCGTGATGATAATTTTGGTAATGCCATGGAACACTTCTACGGCAGCACAGGTATGACTATCTTGATTCTGTCATAAATTTGTCATGGATGTACATGCATGACAAAAAAGCGACCTATTGTGACAAACACATATCATCACGGAAGTGTATTTTTTTGTAGTGTCTGCTGGCTCTTCGTCTCACGCGCACTGCGCTCCCATGGAGGCACGGGTCGTGCTCATCACGGCGAATGAGCTCCTGCGTTACCGCCCCATCGACGACGTCTATGAGGAGTGGCTCGACCGCTCGCCGAGCTCATTCGTGCCGCGGGGGGCTCTCTGGCACCATCCCACTCTCTGCCTCCCCCTCAGCAGGCCACGGGCGACGGGGCTCGTGGCGTGCATCCACCGCCTCGACCCCAAGATAGTGCCTTGGCGCCAAGGCGCGCACCTCTGCGGCGTCATCCGCCGTGCCCGGCGCCTGCGCGTGAAGAAAGGAGCTGCCAAGAAGTCCCGCGGCCGCGAGAAGCTGCACCAGCGCTCCCTGCGCCACCTCGTCAAGACCGCGCGCCACCTGTAGTGGCACAGCGCGGACCTCGCCAAGACCAAGCTCCGGCCCCGAAGCGGGCCCCGTCACCCGAGGCAGGCTGCCGCGCCTTCACCCCTGAGCTGCGTAGCGTTGCCTGGCCAGGCAAGTTCAAGCCAAATCTGGCTCCTCGGTACGATGGCAACGCTAACACCGCGGAGTTCCTGTAGCTCTATGAGTTGAGCATCGAAGTGGCCAACGGCGATGAAAAAGTCATGGCGAACTGGTTTCCCGTGGCTCTCAAGGATGAGGCCCGCTCCTGGCTCCTGAACCTGCAGCACGGCTCGATCTCCTCCTGGGACGAGATGCGCGACCGCTTCGTCGCCAACTTCCAGGGCACTCGTGACCGCCCGCCGGTCGCGGGCGACCTACGCCGCATCAAGCAACAGCCAGGAGAGACCCTCCAGAAGTACATCCTGCGCTTCAACAACACACGCTTCAAGATCCCCAAGGTCACGGACGAGGCCATCATCTCCGTGTTTTTCGACGGCGTCCGCAACGTCAAGATGAAGGAAGAGCTGGCTATCCATGAGGAGCTTTGCACATCTCAGGACCTGTTCAGCCTGGCGACCAGGTGCACAAGAGCTGAGGAGGGGCGCCTCTCTCCTCTTGAGCTGACAATTGCAGGAGTGGAGGAAAAGAAGACCAAGGCCAAGGACGTGAAGCGCAAGGAGGCAGTAGTGCTCGCAGCAGATCCCGACAACAAGCGAGGCAGAGACCAGCCTGAGTTATCCAAGAACGGCCGCCCATTCTGCGCCTTCCACAACCTGAACACCCACAACACCAGCGACTGTCAAGAGCTTAGAGCCATTCGGGAAGGACTATTCGGCCAACGCCCCGAGCGTAATGACCGGGGCTACGGCCGCGGAGGAGGACGCGGAGGTGGACGCTGGGACGACTGTGGCCGCGCTAGGAGTGGCATGACCGGCCTCGTGAGGACCGTTGGCATGACCAACCTCGCGAGGGCGCCTGGAGGGACCCGGATCGTGAGGATCTCCCCCAGGGCAACGCTGGTCTTCCCCCGTTGCCGCCGCCAAGGAGGAACGATGACCACCACCAGGACGAGGGGGCTGGGGGCTTCCAGGAGCCGCGTGCGGTCGCTTGCATCTTGGGCGATGCTCAGGCCCTAGCCTCTTAGTGCATCTTCAAACAGTTCGCTCGCGAGGTGAACGCGGCGCTCCCCAAGCTTGAGGCCACGCGCCCACTCCGGTGGTCCCAATGCGCCATCACCTTCAGCACGACCGACCAGCTCAAGTTTGCAGCCACCGCTGGCACACTCCCTATGCTGTGCTCCCCATTCATCAGCAATGTGCAAGTCACCAAGACTCTCATCGATGGTGGTGCAAGGCTCAACGTCCTATCCGTCGACACGTTTGACAACCTCCAAGTGCCTTATGAGCAGCTCCAGCCAACCAAGCCTTTCTCAGGGGTGACTGACGGTTCCACCACACCAATAGGGCAAGTCCGCCTGCCTGTCACCTTAGGGGAGCGCAAGAATTACCGCACCGAGCTCATCGACTTCGATGTCACGCACATCCGCCTGCCGTACAATGCCATCCTCGGGTATCCAGCCCTGGCCAAGTTCATGGCAGTCACTCACCACAGCTACAACGTTCTCAAGATGCTAGGAAGCGGGGGGATCATCACTATCCCATGTGAAGAAAGAGATGTGGTGTGCTCCCTTGAGCGCGCCTTCCAAGCCACGGCAATCGACAACCCAGACAGCAGAAGTGCAGGCCCTCCAGAGACCATCCCCAAGAAGAAGCTACCGCGCCGTGCAGGACCCCAAGAATATGGTGTCGCATCAGGAGCCTCGTCAGGATCGGCGCCCGCTCCAGGGGCACCTCCCTCCACCGCATAGGAAAGCGCGCCCGGCGCCCTCCTCAGGCAAGACCTCGGGGCTCTTTTCTGGAGGGCCTCAGACCTGGCCAATCTCATGAGGGAGGCGCTTGGGCACCGCTTGGAAGCGTGCTTCATGGCACGTGTTCCTCAGGAGAGTATGGGGCAAGGAATGCCCACCACCCAGGAGTTCATCACCAAGACCACCCAAGAGCTACAAGACGTAAGAGCCATGCGTGGCGAGAGCCGCTCACAGAGTGTGGCTCACCACCCAGGCGACGGTGCCGAGCTGCGCGCCTGCGTTAACATCCCAGGGCTCAACAAGGCTGCATCTCAGGAACGCTTCTGGCCATCATGCGGGGGCCACTATGAGGGTCCACCATACAGCTTCATTCACATGCCCTTCGGCTTGCCGAGCATGGCGTCGGCCCATCGGCGCAATGTGCGGAAAGTCCTGGCGGCTCAGGACGCCAGGTTCCACGCCGTTCTGGAGGAGATGGCGACGGCCTTCAGGGAACCTCCTGAGCCCCCAGAGCCTCCCGAGGTTTAGGGTCCCGGTGGCTCATGAGGAGTCATTCCTTCAACACGTGGCTTCAGCTGCACCAACTCTACTTCGTCTACAGACCCAGGTGACATCTTCCAAGTTCATTTAAGCTGGGAGCGCCCCTCGGGCTACACTATTCCCAGGCCACATGGGTCGGTCCCTGTAGCATGTATCCCTTTTGCTTATGCTTCTAAGCTTACCTCGCTGGGGGCGCCCATCGGGCTGCATCATCACCATGCCGCTCGTGCCAGACCCAGTGGCATGTACCTTCCTGCATTTATCCCATACAATCTGCTTAACCTACCAACTGCTATCACTTGTTTGATCACCGCCCACCACGGGTCCGTTCGCCCCATGCAATTTGCTTGCACGTTAAAAGGGGGGCTCCTGACCAACGTGACTCAGGAGCTCTTACTGGCTCTCCAGCCCTCACCCCCTAGCCTTGACCACGGCATCGCGACGTGGCATACCATCGGAGGCTGTGCTCGCTCGAGGGCCAGGACCTGAGGACGTAGAGTGCTTGCATCTAACCGCCTTGCAGGGACATACAGTCACCAAGACTCAAGACCAGACGCAACCCGCCTTGAGGTAGGGCCTCGTGAGTCCCGTGATGGCTCACGAGTGCCCAGATACACCTCGCAGCCCTGTCGTGCAAGCCACGTGTTAGGGCAGGGATGTACACGCCCCGGGGGCTCCTCCCGGAGGGGGGCCCTCATCCCACGCCCAAGTGGAAGCTCCATGCTTCATGCTGGCTGTCGACACTGCCGAGGAGCGGCTATGCCCGTGCACAAGCGGAAGCACTATCCTCCGCGCTGGTAATAAACAACTAAGGACGACCCCACGGTTGTACCAACCTCAGGGAGCCCAGAGCTCAGCGCCCAGCCTCACCATGAAGCCTCCCCTCGGGAGAGTCGCGCGAGGGGGCTGGGCACGGGGGTTGCGCTCGGGTCACGCCCAAGCGCACACCACCCAACTAGGTCCCCCGGACCTGGGCACCACGCACCCCTCCCGAGGCCTCGGCGAGGGCAGATATGGAAATTGTTTGAACATCAAGGGGGACTCCTGAGCATCGCGACTCAGGAGCCTAAATGGTCACGTATCCTCTCACTCCTTGGACCGTCCTAGTCTCCAGTCGGCCCAACGGCGGTTGAGGTATGCGCGGGGCCGAGCTCTGGCAACGTAGAACATTAATCTATCCTCACGAACTCTCCCTATATGATGTTCGCACGTCAAGGGGGACTCCTGAGCATCGCAACTCAGGAGCCTAACTGGTCACGTAGCCCCTCACTCCTTGGACCGTCCTGGTCTCCGGTCGGCCCAAAGACGGTTGAGGTATGCGCGGGGCTGGGCTCTGCCGACGCAGAACAAGGCAAATAAGGAAGGAAAACGCAGAATCTCAAAGCAAATATTACAAGCATACTGTTCTCACAATACGAAATGAAAAGTCTAAACGCCTCCATGAGGCCTGATGTATGTCGCAGGAATCAAACAAGGAGAATAGCTGCAGGTCACCCCTGGATATCGCCGTTGCCTGCAGAAGGAGCTCCCTTGTGGGCGACGATGTCTTCACCTTCGCCACCGGTCGCAGGATCCGCGTCATCACCAGACAGAGGATCGGAGACAAAGCCGCGGAACTTCCCCAGCACGGCCTGCACTTCACCTTGAATGGCTGTGGTGGCGGTTTCGTGAAGATCTTCAGCCACAGGCTCCCGCAGCTTGTCAAACTGGGCGTTGGGGTCGCAGAGGTGCAGATGGCTGAGGACGCGGGTAAGATAGGCTGAGGACAGAACGTGAGCTTCCACCTCCACCATGGGACCGAGGCCCTCAACGACCTCCTCAAGCGCCTTTACCACAAGAGGAAGCAGCTGGGCGGGGCCGTCCTCGTCGGTATCTAGCGGCTTCTCTAGGCCATGCAGGTAGAGCGTCCTCAGCGCCTTTCGAGATCTCCTCTCGAGATCAGCGAAGGCCACACGGTCTTCGGCCAGGACCCACACCTTGCGTTGAGATTGGCCTCCTTCGCCCCCATCTTCGTTTCCAGCTCCTCCAACCGGTTGCGCTCGGCAACCTGCCTCTTCCCCAGCTCCGCCAGCTCAGCATCACGATTCTTGATGGCTTCCTCCCGGGCCTTCATCTCCTTCTCCTTTGCTTCACGGTGGCGCGCCTCTTCGGTGTGCTTATCGCGCAGGCTCTGCAACTCGCCCTCCAGCAGTTGGCAACGGTCACGGGCGGCCTTGGCTTCTTTCAGCGCCGCCTCACGATTAGTTGCAGTACCGACAACTCCTTGCTTCTCTCTCTCGGAAGTCGCAACAGCCTGGCTCAGCGCCGCGCATACTGCCAGGTCAGAATGAAGCCAGCCGGAGGCCAGCTCCAGACGCCCGGCCACCAGGCGTGGGTCAGTGCTCAGGAGATCCGCCTGCAGTTAGGTCATCTCTGAAAGGACACGCTCCAAGACGGCAGCAGGACCGCAAGAACCAAGTAGTGGAGGTGCAGCAGTAGGAGGAAGCAGCATCATCACCAGGGCTTGAGAGACCGCAGGTTCAGGAGCAGCTGAGACCTCATCATCCGCGCCAAGGACCGGCACCTCTAGAGCCAGCGGGGCCATGGGGGCTGACTCCATGCGACAGAGCTCCTCTTGGCCCCGCGAAGATGACCGGGATGGGGAGGCACGAGCGATGTTACCTCCTTGCTCTGCGGAGGGAGGAAGAACTGCCTTGCCATCCTTCCTTTTCTTCTCCAAAGATGTCGGCCTGATCAACCAAAGGCGAGCATCAGAAAAAAAAGGCACCTACACGGACCAAGCGAAGTTCAAAACACCTACCAGTCCACCGCAAGGTACTCCACCCTTCGCTTGTGAAGCTTGAGGCCCGACAACATCGGGACCTGAGGAGCAGGCGCTCGGGCTCCGGTGGTGCCATGCGGTGCAGAGGCGGAACCGGATCCAGCCCAGGAGGTGTTGGAGTGGAGGCGGCACCACGGTCCACCAGCGACGACCTACCCTTCGTCAGGACAAGGGGTTGCTCCTTCCTTCCTTAGTAGGCGTCGGCCTCGGTTCCATTAGTAAGGGCGCGGAGAAACTCGGCCTTGCTCGGAGGGGAGGTCTCCTCCACCTCTTCCGGGGTCTCCTTAGAATCCTCCTCCTCCTCCCCTTCTCCGCGGGACTCGCCAGAAGACACCTCCACCGGCTTCGGCGCCAAAGGAGCTCCCGAAGGCACCGGCGACACCAGCCCGCGCGCATCAAAAGTCGGCCTGGAGGCGATGAATTCCTCCCGGAACATGCGTTGGAACAGGGGAATGAAGGCGCTAGGTGGGTACTCCTGGTTGTCTCCAACTATGAGGCGCAAGACAACGTCCAGTTCGTCATCAGGCAGGTCCCCCGGCCTCAGGCAGGCTTTGTTTTCCCCTCCTTCAAGCTGCCAGAAGGGGCGCGTGCGCGCTTGGAACGGGGTGACCCGCAGTGTCAAGAACTCCCTCAGGAGCATCGTTCCCGTTATTTTGGCTGCCCTCGCATTGCCCGGCTTTAGGTCAGCCATCAGCTGCTCCAACACTGACGACGCCCGCGCATCGACAAGCTCCGCCCTGGGCCACTACTTGCCTTGTCGGGGCACCTCCGCTGGCAATGCCAGGCGCGGATGGGCGAGCTTGGCATCCACCATGACCCACTTGGATCGAATGTTATCGGCCCTCTTCCCGGTGCTTGAGATCGAGTTGGCCTTGCCGGACACAAATGAACTTGGCGCATCCAGAGATGTGACCCTCGCTGACATGAAGGAACAAGAAGTGGCGCAGGAGCGCCATGGAAGGCATCACGCCCAGGTACGCCTCATAGTAGTAGGCAAAGATGGACAGGAGGGGGATAGAGTTGGGGTGGAGATGCAATGCCTGCAGCCCATAGTGGACGAGGACTTCATAAAAGAAATCAGAGTAGGGAGGAACCAACCCGACGGCAAAGCTGCTCGAAAATAAGGGGAAGAAGCTGCTCCCCTTAGGCTCCGGCTTGTCGGAGGCAAGCCAGAGCTTCGTCTTCCCTACTCGTTGCTCTCTCCCGCCGTCAACAGGCGCACGGAGGCAAGGCTCTTCTCCGTGACAGTAGGCGCCTCAAGAGCGGGCTCGTACCAAGCCGGCGACGAGGAAGTCTTGACCTTGCACGGCGTCATGGGCGGCAGATGCAGAGCGAGGCCGGAGCAGATCTGTAGGTAGCGGCGGCGAAGAGCAAGAAAGGGGATCTGGAGCAAGTCGAGGAAGAAGCAATGAAGGCAAGTAGCGCCCGCGCCAGCCTCTTCTCAGGTCAAGCAGTTGCTGAAACAACGTAGGGAAGCGGAGACGCCCATGTCCAATCAACTACCACGCGTCAACCGAGGACGCAGGCTTTGGGGGCCCGGGGCACTTCGAGCTTGACCCTTGGCTTCGCCGTGAAGCCAAGCCCGAGCGCACCTTGGGCCCGGGGCTACTGTCGGCGTTCTGGGAATGGGGGTCCCCAGACTTGCCTGCCTACGAGCCGCGGCGTGGCTGAGCCAGCAGGTCGTACGGCCCATCTTCAACAACAAAGCCCCCAAGACCCTCGCGAGGGGCCAAGCCTTGCGAGGCGGACGACGCAAGACCTCCTCTGGAGTGGCCTAGCTAGGCAGGCTCACGAGGAGCGGAGATATCAAGGCGAGGCGAACCTCACGAGGCTCTCATGACGTGAGCCGTGACGATCGACACCAGGCGGGCGCCAGCGTGCACAGCATCCTTGTTTCCTCTTTGGTGCAAAGGGGGCAAGCGCAGCCTCGGAGTACCAAGGCCTCAGGCAAAGGTTGCCTCGGAGTACCAAGGCCTCAGGCAAAGGAATATGTGCACCACGGAAACCTTCCTTGAAATCATCCCAGGTTATGTCATTTTCGTTGGGAAGCATGTGCAGAAAATTCTCCCACCACGATGCGGCTGCTCCTGTGAGATAGTGTGGAGCATATAGTACTTTCTCGAGATCTGAACACTTTGCAATAATTAATTTCCTCTCCATATCTCAAAGCCAGTCCTCGGCTTCAAGAGGCTTGTCAGTGTGAGAAAATGTTTGAGGACGTGTCTTCTGTAGCTCAGACAACTTGGAATGTTGCTGATACTGTCCATGATGATTCCCCATGTTGATGACTTGGCTCATCATCTCGCGATGTTGTTGCTGACTCTGTTCATAAAGGCGGCACATTTGTGAAAGTGCCGATTCACTGCCTTGTTGGCTTGACTGTCCCTGAGTGAACTCATTGTTGGGTTGAGTATCAAAAATTTCCTCTGGTGGAGTTGGCATGGAACGTGTCCAAGGACGAGACATTTTTCACTCTGGGAATTTTTTTTGTAAAACTCTTAAGAAAAGCGGAAAGAGTCGCAAAAATAAAACCATAAATGCATAAAGCTAGCAGATATAATTAAATACCCAAGCTTGCTTAAGAAAAACAAATCGACTTGCGCACGGAGGAGGACTGCTCATTACATATCTTACACGCGGGCGGTAATTATACAGTACATCACTCAGGATATGCGTACATAATCCTGACATGTTATTAAGGCTAGTGCACTTCTCCAGATCCTACATGATGCGCAAACAGGCTACTTCTCACAACCTATGCACATATCTTACAAAGCGGTACAATACATGGCAGCTAAGCGTACTCAGGCAGAGATGTTGACGACCTCCTTTGCCCTGCCGAGGGCGAGGCGTAGCGAGGTTGGGGACTCGACTTCCTCCTCGCTAATGGGCTCCATACGTGTAGTGTTGCGTAGAGCGGACGGAGCGGTTGCCAGGGGCGGAGCAACACGTACAGGAGTGGGCGCGAAGGTTGGTGTAGTGCGCGCTGGAGTGGGTGCAATGACTTGGTTAAATTCTTCGGTAGAAGGCAGGCGACGAGTAGGCGTAAAAGATGCTGATGACGAGACAAAAGTCAGGTGGCGGAGCGATGGGTAGGAGCTCCCTCCTGTTGGCAGCACAGCCATGGACTGAGTCCATGCGGGTAGCTACGAAGTCGTCCACCAGGTTGTCGAAGGCTGCCTCCAGGGCCCGGAGATACTCAATGAGCATCTCAAAAGCCTCGTCTCGTTCTCCTCTGGGGCAGGAGTATGCGTAGTGACAGGTGTAAGGCACATGGCACGGAAGATAACGGTAACGACGAGCCTTCATCACGGGAAGGACATCCCTGAGACGAGCTATCGCCTCGCGGGCTGCCATCTGCATAGCATGCCTCTCCGTAGGCATGGCTCTTCCCACGAACCGGAAGCGGCGTAACTCACCACGCCCTCCCCTGAACTGCACCGCGGCCTGGTGCATGGTCAGACTGTCGTTGACTCGGTGCTGGTAGAGTGTGAAGACTGGGCGCACGGATGGCCCCATCGCGACCTGAACGATGGAAGAAAGAAGCTTGATGAACCCATCGGGCACGTTGGCGAAGGTCTGAGACTCGCAGCTGATGTCGGCCATCTACAAAAGTAGGCAAAATTCTGCAGGGTCAGATCATAAATTTATGCTGACTGACAGAAAATGACTACAATTGCAAAATCATAAAATAGCTCTGACATGCTAATAACTAATTAGCGATCGCACCTAGTGGCTTCCTACAGTCAGCCTGGCTCTGGTACCAAGCTTGTCACGACCGGTTTTCCAATAAAAATATTTATTGATAAACCAGTCTTTTGAGTCCAGTATGAGAGAAATCCTCCTCACTGGTAGACAATTTCTTGATACAATAAGCCAGTAGCATAAAAATATATTACAGGGTTGAACTGCGGCTGCTCAACCAAATTATTACAAGCACGCCAATAATCATACATAATGGCGGACAGAACACAGTGGTGTGGAGACATACTACTGACTCAAGGATAGGCTGGTGGTGGAAAAACACAGCGGGAAGGGAAATACAAGACTCTAAGAATATCATTTCATCGAACGTCGAGGTGAGGCTCGATAAATTTATTTGGTAGCGGAAGCGGATATAAAACAGTGGCCAAATCCAGGGTCGCACGAGACTGACTGGGACTCCTCTAAGTGTCGGACTCGCTATCGAACTCTTCATCCATGAGATCGCCTTCGTCAGCATCTGGCCAAATCAACAAGCCAGTGAGTACTTTGAAAGTACTCGCAAGACAGTTCGGACGTAAGATATAACAAATGCATGCATGGATGCAACATGATTAATTCCTTAATGCACAATAAATAAAATTGGCATAACGGGTAAGTAAAAAGGGAAACGGCGGTAGTCCGCCTGAAATCCCACAGAGCATAAATAAGGACCGATCGGGTGTCTGAAGCGACGCCTCGAAAGGTGAACAAATAAAAATAAGGAAATGATGCCACAGTCGGGCATCTTAGCGACACCACATAAAGGGCTTTAAAAGAAATGCCACGGTCGGACGTCTGAGCGACATCGCAGAAAGGGCTTTAAAAGAAATGCCACAGTCGGACGTCTGAGCGACATCGCAGAAAGGGCTTTAAAAGAAATGCCACAGTCGGACGTCTGAGCGACATCGCAGAAAGGGCTTTAAAAGAAATGCCACAGTCGGACGTCTGAGCGACATCGCAGAAAGGGCTTTAAAAGAAATGCCACAGTCGGACGTCTGAGCGACATCGCAGAAAGGGCTTTAAAAGAAATGCCACAGTCGGACGTCTGAGCGACATCGCAGAAAGGGCTTTAAATTCACCAGTAAATAATACTCATAATAAACATTCAATCCATGAGAATAAACGGGTTAGTCCATCCACAGGGATAATCATTCAACCGGACTTAGCACTCATGCGATTCACCGGAGTCTCTGTCATCAAAGCTGACAATTGATTAGGATAAGATGGAACGAAACTTGACATGGAATAGATGATTTGGAGGAATATATGACTCTGCAGAGTTTGTACAAAATTTTTCCCACAGCCAACGGATTTCCGTAGTCACGAAGGACTAGTTCCGTTTACGGTATTTCGGAAGAAAACACAGCTAACCGGTACACACCCATCCTACCTCTCGATGCTAGGAATCACCCTAGTCATCGTCCAAGAAAAACTTTTGAGACGGGGAGATCACAATCTCGAATAGCATGGGATCAAATTTATATACGCGCGCTCTAAGGGGTGCCCCCCTCTCGGTCCCAACCGGAAACACCCATGCCCCCTGACCGGATGACTGGCTTTAATCCAGGGCCATGGAACCATCATCACGGCCTCTCCTCTTTGGTGTGTACCATGAAAGCGGTTTGCAACTTACTAAACCATATTCCTTGCGGAAAACATGTGGTAGTACAAGGAAGGAAATGATAGGTACTGGACCGATATGGTTTGACACTGAAGTCACATAGTCTGGCGTAAGACTGGCATGCTACAACACTGCCATCGTACCCATCCTCATGCCAACACATGGCCATTCATATTCACATTCATCCACGTATGGATCATCGAACTCACTTACCTCATTATCACATAAAATAACGTTCATCGGTATGCTCACCAACATGCCATGAAACTAACTAAATGCAAAACATGCCAAGACACTCATCATATCAAAAGTTCAAACATGCTTGCCTGGTTCAGAGTAGTCGGAGCCTAGCTCGGTGAAGTTCGCGGCTCCGTCACCTCCTTCGGTATCTACGGTTTAAAGAAAATATATGCGCTAACGTAAATACCAAGGAGTGCACAGAAGGTAAACCAAATATTTTTCAAATAAATCTGATAAAAAACTAGACAAAATTTTAAAGAGAACAGAAAAAGAATCAATCAAAAATACTTTTCTGATTAAAAGTTATAAGGGTTTTTGTCCAGGGACTTATCTGTAATGAAACAGAAGATTTCCAGGGGCTAGTTTATAAAAACAGAAAACGCTTCGGTAGCGACTACGCCAGCCCGAAGAGAAAACGCATTCTGCCCGAAGGCGCTTCCAGAAAACGATTCGAAAGAGAGAGCAGAGAGGCTGACGGTGGGGTCCCACCCGTCAGGTTCAAATGTTCAAACGGGGCGGCAGAGTTCGCCGGCGCCCGAGAGCCGCGGTGGTCGCCGGCGGCGATCCACGGCGAGGCAGAGAGATCGGAGAGTACCTCCGTGCTCAGGGTACCCTTCCGCGTCAGTTGATGGTGGTGGAGTCGGTCGGCGAGCACCACGTCGACGGCGAGCTTTGCTCCGGCGGACGGCGGCTCGGGTGGTCGAGGGGCTCGTCGGAGAGGGCTGCAAAGGTTAAATTGAAGAGGGGGTTATGCTCCTGGCAGCTAGAGAGGGTAACGAACGGGGTTTGAGCGCCGGAGATGGCCTCACCAGAACGAATCGGGCTGGAGGCCGAGGCGGGGCGAGGCGGCCGGAGCTGGGGGAGGAGACCTCCTCGAGGTCCCCCTAGTGGCCTGGCGGGGTGTTGGTGAGTAGTGGAGGTGCTGCGTGCACGAGAGTGAGCTCGGGACCCCTTTATATAGGCGGTCCGAGGCGGTTGCCGTGAACGAGGATCACCGGCGAGCGATTACGGTGGCGCAGTGCTCGGTCGGGGTGGTTAGGGGGTCGAGCGTCATCACGGAGGTTCAATGGGTCCGTTTTGGTGTTAAACTGGCCGGGGTTTGGGTGTTAAGGGCGAGCTCGACGGAACGGGGATGGCGCGGGCCCGTCGGCGGCGGAGAGCGCGTTCCGTGCTTGCCGGCCACGGTGGCTGTGCTACGGGCGTGCGCTGGCGTGCATGAGGCCACGCGGAGAGCCAGGGAGCGATGGGCGGCGCGGAACGGCGTTCTGCCGTGGTGTGCCTCCTGTCGGCCGCCACGGGAGGTCCCGACGCCGCAGAAGACGCCGGCGAGGGCGAGCCAGCGCGCTACCGACGCCAGGAAGGCTCCACGCACGCGTGTGAAGCTTCGGACAAGAGGAAGAGGCGGCGAGGAACGTGCCAAGGGCACTGTGGCCGCGTGACTGAAACTGACGGACTGAAGATGACACTGAAACTGAATTTTCTGAACTTTGAACAGTAACAGTGCCCACAAGGTGTTCGACCGAATGAAATTGGCCTCTGGTGATTTTTCCTTGAGCTGATTTTTGGTGGAGTGGCTTCTCCTTGCTCAAGTAGACTGCTTGATTTTTGGTGGAATTTTTGGAGCAGTGTGGATATGAATTTCACCAAATTTGGCAAATCTGGTCCAAACTTGCAGAGACTGTATTTTGAAAAATTTGAAAAGAGGAGGAGTGGATCAAGATGGTTCTGGGTTGTGGGTTCAAAGGACAATCCAGGAGAATTGGTTTGAGGTCAAAACTCAAATGAAAAAGTGTACTTGCTTTGAAAATCCCTTAGGCTCCAAATAATTTTCAGAATTGAATTGAGGGGGAAAAATAATTAGAATAAAATCCAAAACCAGTTTGGATTAGTTGGGACAGAGAATTTAGGTTGATCACAAGGGGGAGGGGAGGTTTTGGAGGGGTTTTATCTCATGGGCAAAAATACAAAGCCAAGGGTGGCTCAAAGATAAGAAAATCCCAAATTTCATAGAGCTCCATTTAAAAATAAAACAAATTAAAACTCCCAAAAAAATAAATTTTTTTAGAGGGAACTAACAGAGAAGAAGTTTGCAAAAGATCAACCACCAAAGTTTGAAAGAATTAAAATCCCTGCCAAGGCAAAATGAGGTTTTTTTTAGGAGGAAGGTTTTCTGAAAAAGAAATTTTTTTAAAAAGGTCTCTCCTCAAAACCACAAAGTTTTTGATAAAAACCAAATAAAAATTGTGGAGTGTCACACAAAAGAGATGACTCCGGCAAGGATACGGAGCAACCATGGAATGCGAACCTCCTTCAAAGGTTTTTACAGTTGACGCACTATGTACCACGCCAACTTTTATATTAAGTACGAAGACTCCAGGTCCCCCGAGAAGAGCTCGGGGACTGCCCTCTTTTATCTATATAATAAGTATTACGCCTGTCATTTGTGTTATTTCATTAGTCTGTCTGGCACCGGGTTTGACTAGTCGACCCGGGGACTTGCCGCCTTGTACTATGAAATGCTTCCTGCAGCCGGACAAGTAGTGTGTTGGCACCCTAGCTTTCTCCTGCTAGAGGCCGCAGTCTGCAGAGCAATTGTTCGATTGGCAGGAGTCAAGGTGAAAAGGGTGCCTGCATGAAAAATGGCTATGGACTTAAAGCATTTACATAGTCCAAGCCAGCTTCTTGCCTCACCAACCGGTTGCCGAGCAATCGGCCGGCCGGCTTCTACTTAACTTGGCAAGAAAACTCTAGCCGACAAAGTACTTGCCTTCCCAAAGTGGTTAAGTACTTGACCTAGCCATAGTCCGCAGAGCGGCTGTTCGGCTAGCAAGACGACAACCAAGCGAAGGCGGCAAAGGAAAAAGCCAAAAGAGTAGAAGGCAAGGAAAGGTAGAACTCAGATAAAATATTTACACATCAAAGGCCCTTGGCCGACATCCAACATAAGTTTCAAATACACCCCGCGCGTGGAATTGTGTGAAGCTAACAAAGTTTATTGAGACTAATAAACAGGGACAAATAAAAAGTAAAGTGGCAGCCTAGGGATCGGCGGACGGGTTCGGTGGAGTGGTGGAGTCGGCGGCGCCGACTGGTCGAGCGGCCGGCTGGTCGGTCCCCGCTTGGTCCCCCCCCCCCCAGCGGCATCCGACTCATTCGGGTGCAGTTCATTGCTGGAGGCGCAGTCGAGTTGGGGCTGGCCGTCCGCTCTGACCTCTGGCGCCTCCTCCTCGCCTTCCTCCTCCTCGTCGTCTTCTCCCTCATCACTGGAGTCGATCACCTCGGCCGAGTCCTCGGCCTCCTCCGGGTTCAGCCCAAACCACTCTGGCGGCAGCTCGGTGCCGTCCTCAGCCGGCTCCGGGATGAAGACTCTGGTGTCGGTGTACACGGCGATGGCCGCCGCCCGCTTGACGAGTTCGCCCTCCACTGCCATCAGCTACTCCTGGGCCTCCAGTCGGAACATGGTCAACTGGGCTGGATCTAGCCCAGGGTACCATGCCTTGACGAACTCCAAGGCCGGACGCGCTCTAGCACGGGCCGAGGAGCCCTTCCAGGCCTCAAGGCGGCCAGCTGCCACCTCCAGCTAGTCGGCTGTCCGGCTGGGGGTGCGCGGGGCCGGCCTGTCGGGCCACAAGGCGGTGATTGCCTGGGCGCCGACACGCTGAAGACGGCGCAGCATCCGTTGTGTCGGCCGAAGACGGGCCTGGGTTCTGAGAAGCTGCTCGCGAAGGGTGATAGGGGCATTGGCGGCGATCCTCTCGCCTTCCACCCTTCGTTCTTCACGGCCGGCCTCGATGGCCTTGTTGGCGGCACCATAGTGGCCTGGAAAGACGTCTGACAGGACTAAGCAAAAGAGTCAGAACAAAAAGAGAAAGAAGTCGGCTCGGCTAGAGGCCGGCGCCTTAAAAGAAAGTAAAGAAGGACGCCTACCATCAACCATATCCTCGATTTCACCAAAGCCGGCCGTCAGCATCGCCTCCTTGTCGGTCCAGGCGGAGCGTTCGATCTCGAACTTGGCGAGAAGACCCGCCTCCTTGTCCTCCACCTCCTTCTGGGCCTTCTGGAGAAGCCATGCCAGCTGCGTGGCCAGCCGGTCACGTTCTTCAGCCAGCTTGCTGTAGTCCGCCTCTTTGGCACGCAGTGTGGCGTCGGCTTCGCCACGTTGCTGTTGAAGGATGGCGTTGGCCTGTGCAAAATCAGAAAAAGAAGGAAACAACAACAATCAGCAAAGAAAGATTAGCGCCAGGAAGATCTGGCCTGAGTGCTCAGCAGTCGGCCCGGATCTCGGGGACTACAGCCCGTGGGTGCGCCAGCGCACCCCCGCAGAAGAAGAAGACTTACTCTGGCTCTCCGACAAGTTGACGACGCATTGATCCAACTCCTGGACTCTGGAGTTGAAGGCGGCCGCGCGGAAGTTATGATAGTCTTGCAGCAAATATATTAATACTCGGAGCTTGCTAGTTAGAGTTCCGGGCCGCCTGCTCAGTAGCCAGCCCCAGGAGTCGGGCCCGTCACCATCTCATTTCCGGCCGGCAACACCGGTGGGTCGGTCGGCTCCTTATCTCGCGCCTCCTCAGAAGGTGGTGGCGGGGGCACGATTACATCCGTAATGGCGGCGTCGCCGCCCTCCCTCTCCATGATAGGGTGCTCGCTGCCGGTTTCCCCAGTCTGCGCCAGGAACTCCGGTGGTGGCGGCACAGAGTTCACGGGGACGACGAATGTTGCCGACTGATGGCGCGCGGCTTCTTCAGCCCGCTTCTTCGCCGCATCAGCGGCCTGGGCCTCCGCCAGCTTCTTCAAGGCGGCGGCCTCTGCCTTGTCTGCCTCTGCCTTCTCCAAGCGGGCGGCCTCCTCGCGCGCCTACCACGCGTTCCGCTCCGTCGCCTCCCGGAGGTCGGCGGCCGGATCGATCCGCCGGGTGGTGGTGGAGGTCTCCACCGACCCCACGATGGAGGCAGCGGCCGACTTCTCAAGAGTCAGAGGGGCCCTAAATCAAGGGGAACGAAGTAGAGAAGACTCACATGAGATTGGCAAGAACGAAGAAAGTACGAAAGAAGTTAGAACTTACGCAGAAATCGGCGACGGTGTCTTCACCACCTTGCGAAAGCGGTCAGCTTTCGCAGCCACTTCGTCCCACTTGGACGTCGCGGCCAAGCCCCTGGGTTTCTTCGGCCGACTGCCGAACAGGCTCGGCACGGCTCTGCGCTTATGCGTGCTGCCTCGGGCTGCCGGCGCGCCAGACGAGCACGCGCCCTGCTGGTCAGAGCCTGGCTGGCGGCGTGGGACGACTTCTCCCGCGTCGTCATCTGGCTAGTCCTCGAGGCTGGCTCCGAGCCCGGAGCCGCCTGCGGCACCGCCCCCTCCCTCAGCGTCGTCCTCCAAGGCTGCCGCCCCCAAGTTGGGGTCATCTGCGTCGCTCTCCGCTCCGTCGGTGAGAAATCGATGCTCCAACCCTGTGGCACCGGCTGCCGGCTGGAGGAGGGCGCTCTATCCAAAGAGCCGGCTGGTCAGATTGGACAAATGGAGCCCGGCAAAGAGGAAGAAAAGTAGAAGCAAGGGAAAATTACCATAGGTGGGGGGTTGGCACGGGAATACGGCTCCTTGCCAAACTGCCACTCCTCCGTGAGCTTGCAGTTCGCAAGGTAGTTCACCATGTGAGCTACCTCTGCGTGAGGCATCTCTTGCAGGCTTGGATCCCGATGACCGCTCATCTGACTTATCATGTGAGGGAGCCCCTGGAGTGGGAGCACCCAGCACGCCATGAAGGCGGACAACAAGTCGGACCCGGTCAGGCCCTCCGACTGTACCAGAACCCGGAGTCGTGCGACGGCTGCGGCTCCAGAAGGCGACATTGCCTTGGCCCGGTACGACCAGTTAGGCCGCTTCCCGTTCGGCGGGCCGGCAACGTAAGCCAACAGGTAGACCCAGTCACCCTCCACAAAGATGTTCTTCATGTAAAAATATGACTACTGCCACAACTTCACCGATTGGATCAGCGGGATGGTAGGAAATGGATTGTCGGCCCCTGGCCTCCGCAACGCAATGAAGGCGCCGCACTGAGCCGGCACCCCCGCGACGATGGTGCTGAGCTTGGAGTAGAAGAAATCCCCCCAGAGCTCGATGGTGGGGAGGACGCTGAGGTAGCCTTTGCACAAGGTGACGAAGGCGGACAGCAGCACCACCGTGTTCGGGGTGAGGTGGTGCGGCTGGAGATTGTAGAATTCGAGGAAGGCTCGGAGAAAGCCGCTCGCCGGCAGGCCGAGGCCGCGTAGGCAGTGCGAGCGGAAGATGACCCGCTCGCCCTCCTCCGGTGCTGGCGATATCTCCCCCTTCGGTGCATGATGAACCCCCACATAATCTACGAGGGGCAGCCACCGCGTCTGGCGGAGGAAGTCGATGTGGTCCTCATGGACTATGGAGCCATCCTAGGCACTGGCATGTACCATGAGGACGAGGGGCTGACGGACGAGCTCGATGGAGACAAGCTGTGGTGGCGCTTCGGCAAGGCTCGGGCGCCGCGGCAAGGAGAAGGAGAAGTGGAAGAAACAGTGGGGCGGAGGGGCGCGCGTGCGTTCCTTCTTCCTCTCTTCCCCCTACTTATAGCCTACGGGCTACGAAGCCGAGGGGGTGGGTGTGGGAACGTGGGATTAACTGTGCCCACGACCCCACGCCCCCACCTTTACGGCGCAAATATTGTGCGCCTTAACTACATGGAGAAGCCCAACCGCCTACCTCGGCTGCCGCGGATCCGCTCGCTGCCCGAGGCCCGGTGGTGGCGGGCCCGGCTTGCGGTTGCATCCCGTCATGCGCATGGGCTGGCAGGCCGACCCGGCCAGCCAGTGCCACGTGGCATGCCTGCAACAGACGGCAGGCACAGAAGCTTATCAAGCACGCCGCCTGATTCCCACCAACACATTCAAAATCCCAGCAAATCTAACTAGACGCAGCCGATTCCCGCCGGCCGGCTCTTCATGAGTCGGACGAAGCCTCCTTCAGGGCACCCAGAAGAGGAAACTGTTGAGGCTCCCCAGCTCCTCAACCGTGGCCCCTCACCAGCTTCTGGGACTACTGTCGGAGTAATGGGCCACGGGTAGCCTAACCCGAGCCCTCGAGCCGTTCAAAACATCGGGGCCGGTTGCGCCCCTCGAGACGGCAAGATGAAGCACTGCCTTCTGGTGGCCAGCTGGCTGAATGGCCGACTACCAGAAGACGGCCATGCTTAGAAAGGCGGCTTCAACACGGGCCGACTCCTAGCAGGCGGCCTCTAGAGAGGCCAGCTCCTAGCAGTCGGCCCATGGTGCCCTCAAAATCTGCGTCCCCATTAAGAAGACAAGACGGGGTACGGCTATAGTGTAAGCCTTCCCCCCGAATCCAGGGAAGGGCGTGGCCATAGTGCCCCATTACGGGCAGAGATCTCCGTGCGACGCGACACTATTGCCTCTCCCCCATACGTCATACCTGACAGGCGGAGTCCTGTTCCCACGAAGCCCTATCAGGTACGGATTGCAGGCGGCGGGCCCTATCTGGCAGCCAGAGCCTTGAAGACAGAGGAGGCTGGGGCAGCCGGACCTCGGAGGAGCCGGCCACTAGCAGGTGGCCGATCCCTCCCTCGGTCCCCATACACCATAAACCAAATGAGACACGGAGTGGCAATAGTGATTGCCCACCAGGCAGTGGGACTATAGCCACACTTCCCCGACCAAGCCTGCGTCATTAGCATTATGGCTACAGTGATCAGCAGCCGACAAGACCCGCATGCGGTGGGAGCGGCTTGTCGGCTATGTACCAGACTAGGCGGCGGGCCCCAGCTGTCGGCCAAGAGGCCGGCGACCAGAGAGAATGACGACCGGGCCCTACGCCCGGCCAGATTACCATTGTACCCCTGGGGGGTAGGCCTATATAACCCCCAGGGCACCCATGGAAAGGGTTCGACCCTGTTAGACTAGACTCATACATAGAGGAGGAGGGAGTGTGCCTGCCTTCTTCCACCTCCAGCAAATAGCACGAGGAGCACCATTGTACCACTTACACCATAGTGATCATGCGGAGACCCTGCAGAGCAGGACTAGGGGTTTTATCTCCTAGGAGAGCCCCGAACCTGGGTAAAGTATGCCGGCGTTCGTGTCTACGCCTCATCCCGCTTCCAGGCACCGGCGATGTTCTACTCACTCCCACCATGATAAGCCATCCTTTGGCATATGTCGCACCCAACCCCCGACAATGAGTATGTCATCAATGAAGACTACCACAAATTTATCGAGGAAGTCCATGAATACTTTGTTCATCATATGCATGAAGAAGGTAGGGGCATTGGTGAGACCAAAGGACATAACTGTATATTCATAAAGACTGTACCGAGTAGTGAAAGCGGTCTTAGGAATATCTTCCTTTTTAATCTTGAGTTGATGATACCCTGTCCTGAGATCAATCTGGGAGAATACTTTGGCCCCACTGAGTTGATCAAACAGATCATCAACCCTTGGCAATGGATATTTATTTTTGATGGTAACATCGTTCAGCTGACGGTAATCCACACACATGTGGAGGCTGCCATCCTTTTTCTCCACGAAAATAGCAGGTGATCCCCATGGTGAAGAGCTGGGGCGAATATATCCTTTCTAGAGCATTTCATCAAGCTATTTCTTTAGCTCGACTAATTCTTATGAGGGCATCCGGTAATACTTCTTGTATAATGGTGCAGTTCCGGGCACAAGATCTATTGCAAATTCAAGCTCGCGGTCGGGTGGCATGCCTGGCAATTCTTCGGGAAATACATCCGAACACTTACTGACCACAGGAATAAATTCCAATTTAGTCACATCGGTGAAAGCCATTTCTTTCTTGGGTATGCTTCTGCGGGCATAGAATTTCGTAGTCTGTCCATTCTGATTGGTCAAAGTGACTTCGTGGGTCGCGCAGTTTATGTAGACTTGATATTGGGTCAACCAATTCATACCCAATATAACATCCAACTTATCAGACTCAATGATTATCAATGAAGTTGGAAAAAAGACTCCATTGATATCGATTTCCAGACTTCGGCAGACCAGATTACCTGATTAATGATCCCGGGGTTTGCACAGGAATATTCTTGCCCAAAAGCGAACAAGGAAATTTGTTTTGGGCAACAGAACTCCAAGAAATAAAAGAGTGGGAAGCCCAGTGTCAAATAAAATTACTACAGGTATGTTATTAACAGAAAACATACCAATGATGACTTCGGGGTTCTCTTGGGCTTCATCGGTGGAGAGGTGATGAATGTACCCAGTGAGGTTTTGCGGGGTCGGACATGACTCCATATAATTGACTTGTGGCCTGAGTAGAGCATTTGCCTTGCTGTTCATGGGGCACTGCCTGGCATAATGCCCGTTTTGCCCACAAATGAAGCAAGAATTGTTGCGCTGGTGCTCCTCGTGCACTGGGTTGGTCACGACATTCTTAACTTGAGTGGTGGTCTTGTTAACATTATGTTGCCAATTGGGCTTATATTCCACCTGAGTTTGTTGCCAGGTACGAGCCTTTTGCACTGGTTGTCCATCCTTCTTTGGCTCAAACTTGCGCTTGCGGTCGTTGTTAGTAGGCCTATTATCTGATAAAAGCTTTTGTTCCCTTTCAGCAATGAAAGCCTTGTTCACCAGAGTTTGGAAATCTGGAAAATCAGAGATACTGAGATTACTCCGGAGTTGCGGATTTAACCCACCAAAAAATCTGTCAATCTTTCTTTCTTCAGTAGCTACGTCATAAAGGGAGTAACGGGCCAGATGATTGAGTTTTTGCAAATATTCACTTATAGACTGATTTCCTTGGATGAGCACGAGAAATTCTCGCTGCTTAGTCTTCGTAATTCTAGTAGGGATAAGATATTTCCGGAACTGCTCCTTGAATGTTGACCAGTTGATCTCTTCATCAGCAGGCCACATGGCTTTTGCATTTTCCCACCATATAGCAGCAGCGCCTTCAAGGTAATGAGTTGCAAATGGAACTTTATCATTTTCTTCAGTACGAGCAATCTCAGGCTTTTTCTCAATGGTGCGTAACCAATTGTCTGCATCCAAGGGGTCAACAACCTGACTGAAACTATGAGGCTTGGTCCTCGGAAAATCTGACAACTTGGAGTGGTGACCATATTGATTTCCATCCGGACCAACCATAGCTTGCACACTTCTTAATATTTCAATCGGATCATTATTCTGTCTTTCCTCAAACATTCGCGGAATTTTTTCGGTGGAGGGCGGATTTGGCGGTGGAGGCGGTGGCAGAACGTACGGCTTGGGAGGGTGTCTTGCCTACCGTGCGGAACGACAAACAGGAGTTCCCTCATGAATGTTGTTACTGCTGCCTCCCCACATCATCCTCTTATGATTTATCCCAACACAACACAACCGAGATGATAAACATTCAAAATAAATTGGGGAAAAGCCAGCAACGAAAGCCCGAGAAAAACCGAAATGACGAAGAAAACACGGCAAATAAAGTAGAGTTCCAACATAATTATACATAGACTCATACATGAAATATAACCAACATCCTAGGTTCAACTACTCTCATACAAACAACGAAACATCATGACTCGTTCTACTACATCTGGACATCATCCCAACGACAGCGGATACTCAGAGGCTCTACTGCTCTGCTAGTGCTGCGGTGTCCTCTCTTGAAGTGGACTCGGATCCTAAACTGACGAGGTTAACGGAAATCTCCGGGTTAAAGGTAAGACGACGACGCTGCCTAGAGGGCTCTCCCTCAGGGGCAGGTGGAGGATGAATCATCGGGGCTACAGGTCTAGTGAGAAGTGTAACCCACTCAGCAGGGGCACTGAGGGGGTTCACCGTCGAGGTGCCCGAGCTACTCGGAGGAGTAACCGGTGAAACAGGGGAACTAGAACTGGCTGGAATATAAGGAGTAAATCCCAGAGAGGAGGGAGTAGTGGCCGAGCCAGTAGTGACTAAAGCAGTGGCTAAAGTAGTGCGAGCACGAGTCAGCTCTCGAGCCAGCTCGTGGATCATAAGATATCTAGCAGTGATATAACGAGCAAGATGGCTAGCAACACTATCAGAATCCGGATCAATGATAGAGAAATGGACAAGACCATTGTCGTGCAGAGAAAGATAGTAGTAGAAACCTGGGTGGTTTTGAATTCGGACCTCATTGTAACGAAGCTCGACAAGGACCTCGAATGCGGCAACTGGACAACCTGAGAAGCGGTAGAAGCAAAACCGCTCCGAGAGGTACGAGTGTAACTACTGGAATCGGAACTGGTGCGCGGAGTAACCACTACGTGATACTCATATACTGAGTCAGCTAGACGCTCCCAGTACACACGATACACTAGGTCGTCACCGAGGGGGTACAGCCAACGCCACACGTTATGAAGAAGATGCGGCAACGTGTATGGCATTGGCTGCAACTGGCACAAATATGGCACCGGACCCATCTACACTCACAACCATTAGCAGGTTAGCATAAAAATAAAACAAGTGCATGCAATGCAACCACCAGCTACAATTGCTATCGGCACTCAACTTAGACTCGTATCTACCGTCCAGGTAACACGTCGAAGTCTAGCATGGCCTACAGTCAGCGCGGCTCTGATACCAAGCATTGTGGAACCCCGGCTCAGAGTGACCAGTTTACCCTGTATTGCCAGTCCAGAGACCACGTCTTCTGGCAACACACAACATCTTGGTATAGAGAGCAACCGCTTTATTGATGCTAGAGTATCATAGTTTATACTACAATAGGTGTCGAGGCCAAGCGGCACACACGGTGCGGCTGCACAATATGTACATTATTTAGTGAACATACAAGGGGCCTCGATCATAAGAACTACGCGGCAGCGGAACAACGTCGTAGCGGACACTCCATAGCACAGGGACACAGATTTGGACACGATCTAGATTCGAGCATCACTCCTTTCCAACGAGACTTTCCTGAAAGCTGGCATGACACGCCAGGTCAGTACATTGGATTTACTTGCAAGCTCACAACAGGAATAATCATAATGGCAAACAATATCATGATAATTAACCAATTAATAATGCAATAATACTTCAACATGCTGTGATCATGCTTTTGTGATAAACGTCCCTCGGGACTGGCTTACCAACCGTGATCATTCTTGGATCACAACCATACCACCATCGTGGTCTTGACTAGAAGTATCTCGTGATCCTTACGGCGATCACAACCACGACCAATACTTGGTCTTGAACATCTCGATGGCTTTCCACAATCATCAACAGTGCAAAGTTCATAACTTAGTGTGCAAAATTTATTAAACATTTACCCATGGTGTGACCTACTACGAGCATGTCCGTAACCGTGGAATCGGCTATCGATAGATTAGTACACTCTGTAGAGGTAGCACACTGTACCCACACCACGGAACCCATGGCCTCGTACTCCCATTCGGGTGGACCAACGACATTCCAACGAAACCCCTCCATTGCCATGACATTCTCCCGGCCACTCCGACACAATCCCCACTGGTCTAGTCCTGGGTGGCCCCGTGTCTACCAAAGACACAACGACCACCGTCGTGGCCAAAATGATCCCACAAGGGGACCTGGTACCATAATGTCAACAACGGGCACACAAGGTTAAGTCTGCTTACCGGGCCAGGGTGAGCATGCCCATAACCTTCCCTAGTTGGAGGCACCGACCATAACCTTCCCATAAGGCAAGTGTGGTTGCACTGGGAAAATCTCGATTTAGAGGCACCATGACCCTGCCAACGATATGTTCAAGTTGAGTTATATTCAGGTTCAACTTAAAGTAAAAATAACCGATGTCATAGTATGCCATGAAATGCAACACTAACATATGCATCATGTATTAACAGAAATGATTGAGTCAACTATATACACACTAAGCATAAACATCAAGAACTCATGCCACTTTTCTGGTTAAAATAATCCTCACTTTAAACAGAATATTTTCTAGCAAATTTTTATTATTTTACTCATGCAAGAAAATAACTTCAAGTAATGACTCCTATGCATAACAAAATTATTCTTTTTTCATCACAAATGAATCCTATTTTCTTTACCAACTAATTTAGTTTCAAACATTCTGTAAATCAAGCATATTAACTAAAACAAGTACTTAACAGAATATCAATAACATAATAGTTATTTAAATGCATAGTTTAACTCTTTCATTCAATACAGAAAATCATAAATATTGAAATGGCACCATGAAAATGTTGATGTGGCTTGCCTTAGTGCAGATGAGGTTCACAAGCCTTCTGGTGATCCTCAAGACAAGCCTCACCCTCTGAAAATAATTTTAAGCACAAGAAGAAAATATCAAGATCCCTTCTGAAAATCACCAGAAATTCTAGACAGCTCAGAAAAATCTCATTTTTGGTGAGTTGTTAGATTTCTTTGCAAAGAACACAATGCAAAATAATCAATTCATTTGGACTTATGGTTGAAGAGTTATAGCTGTTTGAAGCTCTCTGGAAATTAATTGAATTTGAATTTAGGTAAAACAAACTAGGGGTGACGTCGACGGCGTAAAGCCTCCGGGCGCCAGCACTCGTATCGCTTCGCGCGTGTACTGAGTGGCTGACTAGCGGGCCCCACTAGTCTGGTGAGGTGGAGGGGAGAAGGAAACACAAGGGGTCGCGGCTTCGTTGGAGCTCACGCCAACAACGAGGGCTCCTTGGCCAAAACAAGACGGACGGATCGAGAGAGGGGATCGAGGCGCACCTGCCCGTACCATTAGCGTAGCTAGGGGTGGCCAGACGACGTCCGATTCGACCTCGCAAGCGGAGGTAGAGAGTGGAGGTCGCCGGAGACGAAGACAATGGTGAACTACGGTGATTCCAGGGGCTCTAAGTGGTCGAAACGGCTTTACCGAAGAGCTGCGGAGGCTCTGGAAGGGTCGCCCAGGCCTGGGAGAGGATGGAGCTACCGTGGCGACCCGAGAAGATCACCGGCGAGCTCGAGCTCGGGGACGGCGGCCCGCGGCCTGCCTAGCTGGGCTACAACTATCTACACGTTTGTGGAGTGTGTGGGAGTGGAGGATGGTGCTCGAGGAGGCTGGGGGTGGCTCCATTTATAGCCGAGTGCCGAGGAGTGGATCGGGCTGCGCCGGTGACACCTGGAGACTGCGGCCGGCGACGAGCGGCATCAGTGAGAAAAGGAGAAGGCGACACAGCTCACATGGGGACTGTGGGCGAACGGAGACGAGCACAAGATCTAGGAGAAGGCGGCGAGCACAGTGCGCACCGCATTGTTATGGTGGCCGGACCGCGCCCGTGCTCGCTGCGGAGAACTCCAGCGTCGGCGAGTGCCAGGGGGAAGTTAAGGGAGTTGAGATGAGGATGGTGGCGCAGTTTGGCACGTCATGGCAGTCGGGGAAGCGAGCACGCACGAAACAGAGCGCTCGGCGGCACTCAGAATGCATCGACATGCAGGCTGGCATGGTGTACATGCATGGTCACCGCGTGAACTCTGCCCTTAGGCCGACCAACGTCCAAAGATCATGCCTGGCTTGTTGTTCATGGTAGTTTTGAAGATTACCATGATTTGGTTTGACTCTAGGTGCAGTAGAAAAGATTTCACACGTTTGGTAAGGTTTTGATCAGTAACTTTGAGAGGTTACTGAGGTTAAATGGCTAGGATTTGGAGGCTGTGCTTTGCAGGCTAGCAATCATCTACTAAGGTGATGATGCACAAGAAAAATCAGGCACAATGGAGCAAGTAGAAACCATCATTTCTGTCAAGAACAGAAAATATTTTCTATAGCAAAAATATTCCAAAAAGTGGCACAATATTTTTGCTCAGGAAGGTGCCCTAGGGTTCAGAGAATATTTGTGAATTTTCTCAGACTTTTGTGGGCAAGAAAAATTGGGGTTGCTTTGGAGCTCATTTAACTAGCTAGGGTTTTGGAGGGGAAAATGAATATTTTTCATTAAAGAAAAATATTCTAAATATTATTTTGGGTAGAACCAGAGAGTAAATGATGATTAGAGGGGGAAATGAGTCACTTGGGTGAAAGGCAAGGGTACCCAAGTGTTTAAGTCCATATGAAAAGATTCAAAATCTCCAAATTTCAAAATCAAACCAAATGAATATCAAGCCAATAAAGGAGGGAAAAAATCAGGCTGTCACAAACCTCCCCCACTTAGAATGAATCTCGTCCTCGAGATTCGGTTGCTGGGAAAACCATTCTTGATAATGTGCCCTTTGAAATTCTTCTCGTTCCCACGTTGATTCTGACTCCGTGTGATGCTCCCACTGAACTTTGTAAAACTTCCTTACTTTACTATGAGTGACTCTTTCCATCTGATCCAAAATTCTAATTGGTCTCTCTTCATATGTTAAATCCCTTGCCAACTCTATTTCAGTCATAGCATTCTTTTTCTCAGGCGGCGATATGCATCACCTCAACTGGGAAACATGAAACACGTTGTGCACGTCTGATAATTCAGGGGGTAGTTCCAACTGATATGCAATAATGCCCACTCAAGACATGACTGGAAATGGACCAATAAACCTAGGTGCCAACTTCCCACGAGTCTGAAATCTGTTGACCCCTTTCATAGGAGTGACTCGGAGGTATACATGTTTCCGGGTTCAAAACTGATTTGTCGGTGCTTTGCATCATAATAACTCTTCTGTCGAGATTTGGCCAATTGCAATCTATCTCTGATCTCTTTCAGTTGTTTCTCAGCCTCCATCATGAGATATGTTCTGAAGATATGTCTATATCTAGTTTGAGACCAATTTAATGGAGTGCGGCACTTACGGCCGTACAAACCTTCGTACGGTGACATCTTTAGACTGGTCTGGAAGCTGTTGTTATAAGAAAACTCGGCATACGGCAAGCAGTTTTGCAATTAAGGTCGTTGGGCCAAAACACAGGATCGCAACATATCTCTACATAGATAGATCTTGACCCTCGTCGTCAATCAGTGCGGTGTCAAGCCGCAAGGTTCTTAAGTGGTGATGTCGCTTGAAGCTACGTTGGTATTTCCCCAAAGAGGAAGGGATGATGCAGCACAACGGCAGTAGGTATTTCCCTCAGATATGAGACCAAGGTTATCGAGATAGTAGGAGAACCAAGCAACACAACATAAGCAGCCCCTGCACACAAATAACAACCACTTGCAACCCGACGTGTTAAAGGGGTTGTCAATCCCTTTCGGGTAGCGGCGCCAGAAATGGCACGCGGACGGGAGAGAGTTGTAAATATTGATAGATTGAACGCCAAATAAAGTAAATTGCAGCAATGTATTTTTGGGTTTTTGGTTTAATAGATTTGAAAATAAAAGCAAATAAAACTAGATCGCGAAGGCAAATAATATGAGAAAGAGACCCGGAGGCCATAGGTTTCACTAGTGGCTTCTCTTGAGAAAAATAACAAAGCAGTGGGTGAACAAATTACTTTTGGGCAGTTCATAGAATTCAAATACTCATGATGATATCTGGGCAATGATCATTATATAGGCATCACATCCAAGATTAGTAGACCGACTCCTGCCTGCATCTACTACTATTACTCCACACATCGACCGCTATCAAGCATGCATCTATAGTATTAAGTTCATGGAGAAACAGAGTAATGCAATAAGAACGATGACATGATGTAGACAAGATCTATCTATGTAGAGATAGATCCCATCGTTTTATCCTTAGTAGCAACGATACATACGTGTCAGTTCCCCTTTTGTCACTGGGATCAAGCACCATAAGATCGAACCCACTTCAAAGCACATCTTCCCATTGCAAGATATATAGATCAAGTTGGCCAAACAAAGCCCAAATATCGGAGAATAAATACGAGGCGATAAGCAAATATGCATATAAGAGATCAAAGAAACTCAAGTAATTTTCATCCATATAAAAAGATAGATCTAATCATAAACTCGAAGTTCATCGGATCCCAAAAAAACACCGCAAATGAGTTACATCATATGGATCTCCAAGAGACCATTGTATTGAGAATCAAGAGAGAGAGATGAAGCCATCTAGCTACTAACTACAGACCTGAAGGTCTACAAAGAACTACTCATGCATCATCGGAGAGGCACCTGTCGTATTTTGGGTTCCGGCAGACCCTTGAGGTTCGAACACTGGGGTGCGCGCGGAGATCTCTCCCCTACTGATATACGTCCAATCTCCTCGCGTGATCTAAGCTAGAAACAATGAACAACACAAGGTACACAAGGTTTATACTGGTTCGGGCCACCGTTGTGGTGTAATACCCTACTCCAGTGTGTGGTGTGGTGGATTGCCTCAGGGGCTGATGAGGAACAGTACAAGGGAAGAATAGCCTCGCGAGAGGTATTCTTGAGCTGGTGCGATGAACTACTTGGGTGAGTTCAATCGCCTCTCTCTCAATCTCTCTTTTTTGGTCCCTTCTTGTCCGTCTCTATTCTGTGGTGGCTAGCTCTATTTATAGAGGCCCTGGGCCTCTCCCCAAATAATGAGCGGGAAGGGCGCCAACAATTGGCCATTTTTGAGGGGAACATCTAGTACAAGTTACCCTGACCAAAGGTGGTCTTCGACTACCAAAAGCACTGGTGATGACGCCGTATTGGGCTCCACAGTGACCTTCGTCCTGCCGCTCTGTTGGTCTTCGTCTTGTTGCACCGGCATGGTAACCTTTGCCCGGTGCCTTGGCCTGTGCTTGCCCCCTTTGCACCAAAGGGGAAACAAGGACACTGCATAGGCGGGCGCCAGGCGAGTGACCTTTGTCCTGCTGCTCTGTTGGTCTTCGTCTTGTTGCACCGGAATGGTAACCTTTGCCCGGTGCCTTGGCCTGTGCTTGCCCCCTTTGCACCAAAGGGGAAACAAGGACACTGCGTAGGCCGGCGCCCGCCTGGCGCCCGCCTGGTCTCGATCGTCATGGCTTGCGTCACGGGCTCCTCGTGAGGTACCCCTGCCTTGATCTTGTCAGGACCCCAGTCCTAAGTCACACCGATCTAGCATGTAACACATCATATCACTTTGCGGCCTCACGCACGGTATTCCCACGGGTGTCACCTTACCTGGCCCGGGACCATTTGCGCCTTTTGGCTCACGTATATGATAGTGTCGCTAGCATCCTTATGACAAAGAACCTGGGCCGACATGACTAGTCGTGAACCCAAAGTGGCACTAACTTACGGGGACAGGCATACATGAATCAACATCGAGCATGTCGGTCAGCAGCGTGCGAATCCGGGCTATAGCACTGGGCTAACAGGACTCCGGGAACCCATGCTGTAGCAGGCTAGGCAGGACTCCGGATGTCACCGCGTGACATTTCCCCGAAGGGACAGACACAGGAAAGAAGTGAATCACATGCCGGCCAATCAAGTGTTCCGGAGCAGTAGTGCTGGTCTAGTAGGACTCCGGTGAACCGGGCTGTACCAGACTACTATGGCTCACTGGAAGCACTAGACTACATTTACCCATAAGAGAGGCTACCAAGGATAAACAACTAGGTTGTCGGATCCCACACATACCAAGCATTTTAATCCTACACACAATATGCTTGATATGTGCAAATACAACATGGCATCACAACAAGACTCTACAACTCAAAGTATTTATTCATTAGGCTTTGAGGAGCGAGATATTACAAACATGGGTCTGATGACCCAACATTCAGAGCATACAAGTCAAAGCACATGCGGAAGCTTAACATGTCTAAGTACAGACATCTACAAATGAAAAAGGCTGAGAAGCCTGACTATCTACCAGATCCTGCCGAGGGAACAAGATCGTAGCTGAGGTATCAAGCTAAACGTCGAAGTCCACACGGAACTACTAGCGAGACTGACGTCTCTCTGCAAAACATAAAATAGGCAAACGTGAGTACAAATGTACCCATCAAGACATACATTAGAACTAACTACATATGCATAAGTATCAACAAAGGGGGTGGTGGAGTTTGGCTGCAGCAAGCCAGCTTTGACTCAGTGGCTATCCTAAACTATGACTGCAAGTAACTCCTTTGAGGTGGCGCACACGAGTCCACATATTCACCATTCAATACACCACTATGGATCTGCTCCCGTCTCCCTACGAGAAAGCCATCCATAGCACTCACGCTTATCTTGCACATTTTAGAGTATCCACTTTCACTTTTCTATGAACTGTACAGGCAACCCAGAAGTCCTTTACCGCGGACATGGCTATTCGAATAGATGATGTTAACCCTGCAGGGGTGTACTTCTTCACACACGCTCTCACCACTTATCGCCGTTTACACGACATGTACTCGGCAACCTTCAAGCGGAAGCCCAGCGAGGGTGTCGGCCACGGCCTACCTAAACACTCGAGTCTCTAGTCCAGGTTTATCGCCTATTCAGGTTCCATCCGCAGGGAGTCCAGCCGAGGTTTCCACATACGGCCCAGAACGATGTGTACAGGGTTACGAGACACCAAACGGGCGCCCGGCATGCCCGGCCACATGCCTACCGCATCACAGCCCACCCCTCTAGTCAGCGCTGCCCATGGCCTCCAGCATACTACAAACACCAGAAACTACTTGCAACTCCTGGACAGAGGACAAGGGTGATCAAGAAGCCGAGAGGGTCCATTGGTTTCAGGCCCAATGCGTGGTAGTAACTGTTTCATGGATCAAAAACACATAACTCAATTCTTCAGGACGACTTTAATGAGACAACCCACCGTGTACTCCTACATGGCCTCTCACCGCTACCTTTACCAAATCATGTTCACACCTTAGCTCACACAGTAGGACATGTTCATCACTGTTCCAATTCATCCCCGATGAATCAGACCTGACATAACTCTAAGCATAGCAGGCATGAAAAACAAGCATGAACGAGTAGGAACATCAGGGCTCAAACAACTCCTACTCATGCTAGTGGGTTTCATCTATTTACTGTGGCAATGACAGGTCATGCAAAGGATAAAGTGGTTCAGCTACCGCAGCAAGTAACAGATGAATCGTTGTTGTCCTAATGAAGTAAAAGAGAGCAGAGCGAGAGAGTGGGATTGTATTGGAATGAACAAGGTGGGGTTTTGCTTGCCTGACACTTCTGAAGATAGTATAGCTCTTCATCGGTGCCATCGAACTGATCGTCGAAACCACGTCTATCGAGAGGGGACAACTTCTGGCAAAAAAGAAGGAAACATAATCAATGCAATGCACAATATGACACATGATCATGACATGGAGAAATGAGTACATTGGGCTAATGCAACTAAAACCAGATGGGTTTCAGTTATTTTGAAATCAAGGTTCAAGTTCAAATTCAAACTATGACTTTAATAAGTGCATTATCATGTTTTGATATAAACAGCAGGTTTAAGTTGCCTAAACATGCATGATACCAGTGCAGATGGATAGATCGGATTTTTCTGATCACTTTTCATATATAATTTATTTCATTTCGAGCTATAGATAATTTTCTATGAATTTTAGAAGTTTTGGCTATTTTCTGGAATTCCCTGTAAAAGAATAAATCCAGAAAAAGAGTTACTGTGTCAGCACTACATCACTGTGACGTTAGCAGGTCAACGGGGACGGTCCAGGTCAAACCTGACCTGTGGGTCCCGCGTGTCAGTGCCATCACTAACATAACATAGTTAGTTAGTGTTAGATTAAGCACTAATCTAAGTTAATTAGCACTAAACTAAACCTAACTAAAAATTAATAGGGAGGGCCCACGCGCCAGTGACCCTAGGGGGGATCAAACACGGGTCAACTCGCTGGAGTTGACCCGCGGCTCGTCGCCGGCGGAGCCAGAGACGGCGGAGTGCGTCGGGTTCGCTCTCCCGGTGACCAAAGGAGTGGCGGAGGGGCTCTACGAGACGCCCAGGCTCGCGCGCATCCATTGCGGCTAGCGGCAGCAACTAGGGTGCAGTACAGCGACGACGGCGATGGAAAGTGCGGCGACCGGAGCTACGGCTACTCGGCGCGAGGGCTGCTGCGCGTTCGCAAGTGAGTTGAGGAGCGCGGTGGGATCTCGGGCGCTCCAGGAGGACTCGAGGTGCATGGGTTCGAGCGCAAGAACATAGCAAGGCCATTCCCGATGTCCATGGCAGGCGGCAGCGCTCGGGTTGGCGGGGACAATGGCTACGGCACGAAATCGAGCGAAAGGACGGAGGGGAAACGAAGAGGATCCCATGGCGATTCTGCAGGGGTGGTCAGTGGGCTCGGGGAGGCTGCGAGGCGAGTGTGGGATCGCCGGCGATCTCGAGGCCGGAGGTTGAAGACGATGAAGAAGGCGGTGATGCAGTGCATCCCGCGTCATGTGACTTGGTGTAGACGACGAGGGCGTCGAGACGAAGCTCTTGGCTATGTCGAAGGGACGAGGGGGAGGGAGTGGCTGTGGTAAACGGCGTTGGTGGCGACTAGCCCCGCTCGGTGGTGAGAGAGAGAGAGGGATCCAGGGGAGGGGAAGGACGAGGGGAGCGAGGGAGAGGACCAGGGGCTGCGTGGCGATGTCCAGAGCCGTCCAGAGCGAGCAGGCGAGCTGTAGGTGGCCTCACGCGTGTGCGCGCGCCGGGGACACATGCCCTCCTGCCTACTGGCAAGAGGATGAAGACAGAAGGAGGGGAGGAGCTGGGCTGGCTGGTTGTTGGGCCGCCAAGTGGGCCGCACAGGTAAGGCCAGGTGGGTTTTCTTCTTCTCTTTTCTATTTCTTTTGCTCTATTTTGATTTAGTAATAATAATAAACCATTTCATAAAATCCTGGAAATAATTATGGGTGCTTTCTGAATTATTCCAGTGACCCTTAACAATTTCCAACATTTTTGGAGCATCTAAAATATATATAGCATTTAAATAGCTCCAATTCAAATATGTTTGAATTAATTCAAAGTCCAAATATGTCCTGAAAAAAATGTTAACCATTTTTGGTAGATGATTCCACCTTGATCTAGAAATGATGAACATTTTTAAAGGGGATTTTGAAATCATTGAAAAATATTTTTAGTTGAACCTATTTGAATTCCATTTGATGCTAAGGTTCACACATCCCCAATTCAAATTCATTTGAATTTAAACATGATGACATGATGATCAAGCAAATACAAACAACGACTGATCTAGGGCTGTGACAACTCACCCTCACTAAACAAGAATCTCGTCCCAAGATTCAAGCGTAGGGTAAGAGGATCAGGGGACACAAAGCTAACACAATCTTCATGATCCAAGTTGCACCTCATAAGGTTGTTGATTCGTTGCATACATTGATCTTGACATCCTCACTTTTGAGATCTTCATCCATGCAATGACGATAGAAAGAAACTCTACTAGGATTAATCTTCTCAAAGATCGAACTATACAATCTCAACTCATGGAATGAGATATTGAAACATCTAGAGTTGAGACACAAAACACATCGAGAGGGATGAAATAACAAACGACGGGGTTTGATTTGGTGGGCAATAATTCCATGCTTAGAAAGATGGTGGATGGTGTCAAGGTGGTGAGGAAATAATTGCCATGATCCCGTAACGGGGCACCTTGGAGAAGGTGACTCATTGAACTGTTCCCTTAAGTGGCAAAAAGAATTACTTTTGATCCATAAATCATTGAAACTCTTCATACCAGCTTAAGGCAATTTACAATTGATCGTTTGAAATAGCTCGAAGAAATGGCATACTCGGACTAGGATGGATAATGTGGACTACCTTGTTGAAGACAACGCAAGGGATGATTTTGCTTGCGCGTGCTCTCAAGAACTTGAGCATTTCCATATTCATCAAGGTTCTACCAACATCCGTGGCAAGGATCCTGGCAACACGACATAGTACCATGATGACTAGTGATGGATGATGCGGATACAAAGGAAGATAACACCTTCTCAGACCTTCCCTTAGCGAGGCTAAGGGAACAAAATCTGGACGATCGACCGAGAGATATTCAACACTCCTCTTCAAATGTTCTCCTTGATGTGCTAGCGTAATCCATTCATAGATATGGTTTGATATCTAGAACATCAAGTAAAATGTCGGACTTCGGAAGCTCAAGAATCCATAAGGAATAACTACGGAGGCAGATCCTGCGAGATCCTTATGGGGAGGTGACCAACTTCTTCAACCAAGATACTACAATAATAGGCCTTCCGGCTAGGTGTGTTGGCCATGACATCCACGTTACCGGTTACAGAGAGACCAACATTATAGTTCTTGGAGTACGTTCCAACCATCGTATCTGCCTGAGATTCAGATCTGGTTGGTGTCAGGATATTCCAGACTGATCAAGTCTAGAAAGAAAAATGAAAGTATGCAACGCAATTCGACAAGATGACGTTGCGAGATTCTCGGGGAATGAGCTACGATAGCAAGCTCCAAAACATGAGCTGGTTCTGCTACAAACCTATGAACATGCTATCCAAGACAAGCATGACCACGTGGTAGTCTTATAATAAAACACTACCGAGCTCAGGTGGGGAACCATCATCGAGGATATCGAAGTCCTTGTGCACTTATCGATGAACTTCTTATCCTTGAGCAAGTCAATTAGTGGCTTGGTGTGCTAGGAACACATATAGAATGGAGGCGGCCAACCTATCAAACCATAGGGCACTTCGCACGTGCATGACTAACTTGGGATGATTCTAGACGAGGCAAAAATAAACTTTCTTGAATTCACGGCGGCAACTTGCATCGATTGCACATAAACCAGAGGAAGTCACTTCTTTCATCCAGACAGATACTTCATGAATGGGGCATGAAGAAAAATGCTTACACAAGTTTCCAATGCTAGATGGATATTCAAAACGAATCATGGAGGAGACAAAATGCTGCTGATGGACTCAACAACTCATCGGAATTTCCATATCACTGGACTTCCACCATCAAGTGAACAGGGTGATAGCATTGGTCAGACCAAAAGATGTAATGGTGTATGCTCGAGGGATTAGCCACGAGTAAGACAACATTACGAACATCGTTGGTTATGATTTGACTTGACGATAGCCCATACTCAAGTCATGGTTTTGACAAGGCAATAGATCCAACAACTGATCACGAGGACCAATCGATGGAGATATCTTCTTTCTTCAACACACACAGACACACACACACACACACACACACACACAAAAATATCGATTAACATGAACTAAGTCAGACAGGCTTTATCTTCCAACTCTCCAAGTTGTTGTTTAGCTCAACCAACTAGCTCAGGGATATCCAACACAGATTCTTGGAGAAGGGGTGATTTATAAGAAAACCTATTTAATCACGAACTCAACATACCGGTCAGGTGACAACCAGGTAATACTTCCGAGAAGATCTTCGGAAAATCACGAACCACCGATATCTTACTAAGCTCGAGAACAATCTTGCTTTTCAGGGCAAGACGATATGATCAAATAAGCAAGGATAGACACAGTCCCAACTCTTGATTGAAGAGTGCACCAGGAAAATGGACTAGGTAGCACAATCAATCTTAGAATGATGATTCAATAACCAACACGTTAAGAATGAGAATATTGTCCATTAACTACCAAGCAACGAGGTTGCTAGGAGTATCGATTTCACACATCACAGTTCACTTGTCCGCATTCCGGTTATGGCAACATGGGACCGAGGAATGAACAATGATGGCGAGAGTATCACTGCATCAAGAATTCATAAGAGAAGGTGCAATTCTCATGATGTTCCTGACATAAAAGTGGGTAATACTTCAGGGTAGAACAGAATCAAAGCTTGATTGCATTTGATCTGCGGAATACAACTTCTTTGACCCAATCCTAGAAATGGATGAGGTACTGGAGTTTGTTTCTCCCAGTCATTCTGAACTAGAATGGCTTGACGGACCATAGGAATAATAAACATCGATAACACGGATGCACAATTACTCCTGACTATCAATTGATAGATGATGGTTGGAATACAAATGAAGAGGGACAACTCAAGGGAACATATATCTTTCTGAGTGGTGGATACATAGGTTAGTATGTTGAGCAAAGCTCAACATTTCTCCCGGATAACCCATGCAGAAAGGTAGAACTGGCAGATTCACAATGTAGAATGGAGAACTCATTAAGAGCACTCTGGTTGTGATCTTTTGATTCAAATGAATTTCTGCCAAGGATTGTTCATGGTATTTGGAAGAATGATATACCATAGACCTCGAAGACTATCACAAAGATTACTAATATCCTAAAGGTACGAGAAACACTATCAACACGAGGTAAGTAGAGTGGATCTTGGGTCAAGAACCCAGGAGTAGAATACCTACTACTAAATGGCATCGCAGAATGCTTTCGAGAATGGTGGCCAGAATCATCACACTGGGGATACAAATCATTGCTAGATTACTAGGTGACTCCCTAAAACACCTACGGTCATAATAATAGCTCCAACATATATGTCGAGACAATAAAGTACCTCAACGCATCGGTTAGTGTGCTTATTCTGACCATAAAGGACATCGGGAGCAGAAAGAAAGGATTGCAAATGCATCAGATTATCTAGAAACCTAGGATGACTCGGACAGCATAACGGTTGTAAATGCTCAAAAAGATTTTCTACATCTTGCAAAATAGTGGCATGACCACTCAGAAGCGCAATATCAAGATTCCGAAACCATCTATGAATACACGAAGTAGTAGAAACTGATCTGAGGATCAAATCCGTCAATCATATAAGTCTCTATCATAGTAACTCGTCATCCTAATAGATAGATCAGAAGGCCAAGTTATTAATCCCCATAGAAAAGAGGAGGATGACTCAGATCAGATGGCATAAGGTAAAGGAGTAAAAAAAGCCTTACATTCCCTTCCACAATCAATTCGCTTATATAACTAAAGCATTTCTAGACTCGACTTCGACCAGTTTGGCTTGGTAATCCTACAGGCAGTCAGGCTCTGATACCAATGCTGTCAGGACCGCGATGCTAAGTCACACCGATCTAGCATGTAACACATCATATCACTTTGCGGCCTCATGCACGGTATTCCCACGGGTGTCACCTTACCTGGCCTGGGACCGTTTGCGCCTTTTGGCTCACGTATATAATAGTGTCGCTAGCATCCTTATGACAAAGAACCCGGCCGACATGACTAGTCATGAACCCAAAGTGGCACTAACTTACGGGGACAGGCATACATGAATCAACATCGAGCATGTCGGTCAGCAGCGTGCGAATCCGGGCTGTAGCACTGGGCTAACGGGACTCTGAGAACCCGGGCTGTAGCAGGCTAGGCAGGACTCCGGATGTCACCGCTTGACATTTCCCCGAAGGGACAGACACAGGAACGAACTGAATCACATGTCGGCCAGTGAAGTGTTCCGGAGCTGTAGTGCTGGGCTAGCAGGACTCCGGCGAACCGGGCTGTAGTGGACTACTATGGCTCAGTGGAAGCACTAGACTACATTTCCCCATAAGAGAGGCTATCAAGGATAAACAACTAGGTTGTCAGATCCCACACATACCAATTATTTCAATCATACACACAATATGCTCGATATGTGCAAATACAACATGGCATCACAACAAGACTCTACAACTCAAAGTATTTATTCATTAGGCTCCGAGGAGCGAGAAATTACAAACATGGGTCTCATGACCCAACATTCAGAGCATACAAGTCACAGCACATGCAGAAGCTTAACATGTCTAAGTACAGACAACTACAAATGAAAAAGGCTGAGAAGCCTTACTACCTACCAGATCCTGTCAAGGGAACAAGATCATAGCTGAGGTATCAAGCTAAACGTCGAAGTCCACACGAAACTACTAGCGAGACTGACGTCTCTCTGCAAAACATAAAATAGGCAAACGTGATTACAAATGTACCCAGCAAGACTTACATCAGAACTAGCTACATATGGATCAGTATCAACAAAGGGGTGGTGTAGTTTGACTGTAGCAAGCCAGCTTTGACTCAGTGGCTATCCTAAACTATGACTGCAAGTAACTCTTTTGAGGTGGCGCACACGAGTCCACATATTCACCATTCAATACACCACTATGGATCTGCTCCCGTCTCCCTACGAGAACGCTATCCATAGCACTCATGCTTATCTTCTGCATTTTAGAGTATCCACTTTCACTTGTCTATGAACTGTACAGGCAACCCAGAAGTCCTTTACCGCGGACACGGCTATTTGAATAGATGATGTTAACCCTGCATGGGTGTACTTCTTCACACATGCTCTCAACACTTATCGCCGATTACACGACATGTACTCGACAACCTTCAAGCGGAAGCCCAGTGAGGGTGTCGGCCACGGCCTACCCAAACACTCGAGTCTCTAGTCCAGGTTTATCACTTATTCAGGTTCCGTCCGCAGGGAGTCCGGCCGAGGTTTCCACATACGGCCCCGAACGATGTGTACAGGGTTCCGAGACACCAAACGGGCGCCCGGCATGCCCGGCCACGTGCCTACCGCATCACAGCCCACCCCTCCGGTCAGCACTGCCCACGGCCTCCAGCATACTACAAACACCAGAAACTACTTGCAACTCTTGGCCAGAGGACAAGGGTGATCAAGAAGCCGAGAGGGTCCATTGGTTTCGGGCCCAATGCGTGGTAGTAACTGTTTCATGGATCACAAACACAGAACTCAATTCCTGAAGATGGCTTCAATGAGACAACCCACCATGTACTCCTACATGACCTCTCACCACTACCTTTACCAAATCGTGTTCACACCTTAGCTCACACACAGTAGGACATGTTCATCACTGTTCCAATTCAACCCCGATGAATCAGACCTGACATAACTCTAAGCATAGCAGGCATGACAAACAAGCATGAATGAGTAGGCACACCAGGGCTCAAACAACTCCTACTCATGCTAGTGGGTTTCATCTATTTACTGTGGCAATGACAGGTCATGCAAAGGATAAAGGGGTTCAGCTACCGCAGCAAGTAACAGATGAATCATTGTTGTCCTAATGCAGTAAAAGAGAGCAGGAGCAAGAGAGTGGGATTGTATTAGAATGAACAAGGGGGGGTTCTTGCCTGGCACTTCTGAAGATAGTATAGCTCTTCATCGGTGTCATCGAACTCATCGTCGAAACCACGTATATCGAGAGGGGACAACTTCCGGCAAAAAAGAAGGAAACACAATCAATGAAATGCACAATATGATGCATGATCATGACATGGCAAAATGAGTATCTTGGTCTAATGCCACTAAAACCAGATGGGTTTGAGTTATTTTGAACTCAAGGTTCAATTTCAAATTCAAACTATGACTTTAATAAGTGCATTATCATGTTTTGATATAAACAGCAGGTTTAAGTTGCCTAAACATGCATGATACCAGTGCAGATGGATAGATTGGATTTTTCTGATCATTTTTCATATATAATTTATTTCATTTGGAGCTATAGATAATTTTCTATTAATTTTAGAAGTTTTGGCTATTTTCTGGAATTTCCTGTAAAAGAATAAATCCAAAAAAAGAGTTACTGCTTCAGCACTACATCACTGTGACATCAGCAGGTCAACGGGGGCGGTGCAGGTTAAACCAGACCTGTGGGTCCCGCGTGTCAGTGTCATCACTAACTTAACAGAGTTAGTTAGTGTTAGATTAAGCACTAATCTAAGATAATTAGCACTAAACTAAACCTAACTAAAAATTAACAGGGCGGGCCCATGCGTCAGTGACCCTGGGGGGGTCAAACACGGGTCAACTCACTGGCGTTGACCCGCGGCTTGTCGCCGGCGGAGCCAGAGACGGCGAAGGGCATCGGGTTCGCTCTCCTGCTGACCAAAGGAGTGGCGAAGGGGCTCTACGAGACACCCATGCTCACGCGCATCCATTGCGTCCAGCGGCAACAATTGGGGTGCAGTACAGCGACGGCGGCGATGGCAAGTGCAGCGGCCGGAGCTACGGCTGCTCGGCGCAAGGGCTGCTGCGCGTTAGCAAGTGAGTTGAGGAGCACGGTAGGATCTTGGGCGCTCCTGGAGGAATCGAGGTGCATGGGTTCAAGCGCAAGGACACGGCAAGGCCCTTCTCGACGTCCATGGCGGGCGACGGTGCTCGGGTTGGTAGGGACGATGGCTACGGCACGAAATTGAGCGAAAGGACGGAGGGGAAACGAAGAGGAGCTCACGGCGAGTCTGCAGGGGTGGTCAGTGGGCTCGGGGAGGCTTTGAGGCGAGCGCGGGATCGCTGGCGATCTCGGGGCCGGAGGTTGAAGACGATGAAGAAGGCGGTGATGCAGTGCGCCCCGCATCACGTGACTTGGTTTAGATGACGAGGGCGTCGAGACGAAGCTCTTGGCTACGTCGAAGGGACGAGGGGGAGGCGGTGGTTGTGGTAGACATCGGTGGCGGCTAGCCCCGCTCGGTTGTGAGAGAGAGAGGGATCCAGGGGACGGGAAGGACGAGGGGAGCGAGGGAGAGGACCAGGGGCTGCGTGGCGACATCCAGAGCCGTCCAGAGCAAGCAGGCAGGCTGGAGGTGGCCTCACGCGTGTGTGCACGCCGGGGACACACGCCCTCCTGCCTACTGGCAGGAGGTTGAAGACAGAAGGAGGGGAGGAGTTGGGCTGGCCGGTTGTCGGGCCGCCAAGTGGGCCGCACAGGTAAGGCCAGGTGGGTTTTCTTCTTCTATTTTCTATTTCTTCTGCTCTGTTTTGATATAGTAATAATAATAAACCAATTCATAAAATCCTGGAAATAATTATGGGTGCTTTCTGAATTATTCCAGTGACCCTTAACAATTTCCAGCATTTTTGGAGCATCCAAAATATATATAGCATTTAAATAGCTCCAATTCAAATATGTTTGAATTAATTCAAAGTCCAAATATGTCCTAAAAAATGTTAACCATTTTTGGTAGATGCTTCCACCTTGATCCAGAAATGATGAACATTTTTAAAGAGCATTTTGAAATCATTGAAAAATACTTTTAGTTGAACCTATTTGAATTCCATTTGATGCTAGGGTTTAAACATCCCCAATTCAAATTCATTTGAATTTAAAGATGATGACATGATCATCAAGCAAAGACAAACAAAGACTGATCTAGGGCTGTGACAGATCTCTCCGCCTCCTCGCAAGCCTGCCTCTGAGGAAGCTTCCGCTCGTCCGACCCGTGAGGCATGTCCCCTCGCGAGGGTCTTGAGCTTGAGCTGATGAAGATGGGCCGCGCTGGGCCCCCACTTGAGCCACGCCGCAGGCGGCAGGCAGGCAAGTCTGGGGACCCCCATTCCCAAAACGCCAATAGTAGCCCCCGAGCCCAAGGCGCACCCCGCTTGGCCTACCAGGGAAGCGATGGGGCAAGCGCGAAGCGCCGCGGGCCCCAACAGCCTGCAGCCTTGGGAGAAGTGCTTAGCTTTGGGTTCAATATTGCGGTGTCCTTTCCTATTGACAGTAGGGGCAGCAAGGCACATATTGTATTGTTGCCATCGAGGATAAGAAGATAGGGTTTTTATCATATTGCATGAATTTATCCCTCTACATCATGTCATCTTGCTTAAGGCGTTACTCTACTTTCATTAACTTAATACTCTAGATGCATGCTGGATAGCGGTCGATGAGTGGAGTAATAGTAGTAGATGCAGGCAGGAGTCAGTCTACTTATCTTGGACGTGATGCCTATATACATGATCATACCTAGATATTCTCACAACTATGCTCAATTCTATCAATTGCTCAACAGTAATTCGTTCACCCACCATAAAATGCTTATGCTCTTGAGCGAAGCCACTAGTGAAACATATTGTCCCCGGGTCTATCTTCATCATATTAATCTTCCAATACTTAGGTATTTCCTTTACTTTTTTACTTTGCCTTTATTTTACTTTGCATCTTTATCACAAAAATACCAAAAATATTATCTTATCATATCTATGAGATCTCACTCTCGTAAGTGACCGTGAAGGGATTGACAACCCCTTATCGCGTTGGTTGTGAGGAGTTATTTGCTTTGTGCAGGTACTAGGGGACGCGCGCGCAACCTCCTACTGGATTGATACCTTGGTTCTCAAAAACTGAGGGAAATACTTACGCTACTTTGCTGCATCATCCTTTCCACTTCAGGGAAATCCAACGCAGTGCTGAACAGATGGCAAGAAGAATTTCTGGCGCCGTTGCCGGGGAGGATTGTGCAAGTCAAGATTTGACTTCCAACGACGAGCCATTTCGGGCGCCTACGCAAAAGTCAACATACCAAGTACCCATCACAATCCTTATCTCCCGCATTACATTATTTTCCATTTGCCTCTCGTTTTCCTCTCCCCCACTTCACCCTTGCCATTTTATTTGCCCTCTCTCTCTATCCTCCCTCTCTTTCTCTATTTTCCTCTTTTCAGTTTACTTGTCGTTATGATGAGTCCTCTATGTTCTCCGTTGTCTCCCGAGAATGAAGTTCTAAATTTTAAGCAAAGGGAGGGAGAAAATCTAAAAGACGCTTGGTATAGAATTTGCAATGCTCAAAATAGATCTACCAGGAAGCAATCTACTTCCGTTCTTCTTCGCAATTTTTATGTAGGCGTTGCTCCTTGGTACATATTTGTCCTTGATACCATTACCGGAGGGAATTTCTTGGGTAGCCACACTTTTGATTCTTATAATTCTATGATAGATTTATTTGGCTCACCACCTCTTTCGGTTAATGGAATTGTATTAACTTTGGAGCAAGTAATGCAAAGGCTCAAAATTATTGAAAATAAGGTTGCTACCGTAGAGTCCATTGAACATTTGGATAAAAAGATCCACAACCGAATCTCTCAATATGGATCTAAAGTAGGAGTCACTTTGAAAAATATTAAAGAGAAGGAACCCATAGTTAATGAGAAAGTAAATCATGATTCCACTAGAATCGATAAACTTGAGGGTATCATTACCAACTTGGGAACCGCTTTTTCTTCCGTAAAGAATACTCCAAGTCCTCCAACTAAAATTGCCAAGCTTATGTATGTTACTAAAAATAAGAGTGAACCCTCTAGTAAGGAAACTGCGGATCTCAAATCTATAAGTATTCATCCCAATCTTGTTGCTATCATTAAGGAACCATTTGTTACAAATGAATTTTTCGATCTTGTGCCTAAAAGTTTGATAATAACAACAAAGAAAGAAATTCCTAAAGATGGTATATGCCTCATTGAAGAATTACCAACCAAAGATGGCAATACCTAGATCTATCCTTGCTTTTTATGCCTACCTAGGGGCGTAAACGATAACGCTTGTTGGGAGGCAACCCAATTTTATTTTTATTCCTTGATTTTTGCTCCTGTTTAGTAATAAATAATTTATCTAGCCTCTGTTTTGTTTGTGTTTTTTTTGTTTAATTACTGTTTGTGCCAAGTAGAACCGTTGGGAAGACTTGGGGAAGTCTTGATATCTTGCTGTAAAAAACAGAAACTTTAGCGCTCACGAGAACTGCTGCCATTTTTATTTGGAATGTGATATTTAGTTAATTCTTTTTTCATATGATTAATAGATAAATTTATCATGTCCAGCAATTTATTTTAGAATTTGTGGGTTTCCAGATCTTGCGCGAGCTACAGATTACTACAGACTGTTCTGTTTTTCGTGTATTGTTTGCTTATTTTGATGAATCTATGGCTAGTAAAATAGTTTAAACCATAGAGAAGTTGGAATACAGTTGGTTTAAAACCAATATAAATAAATAATGAGTTCATTACAGTACATTTAAGTGGTCTTTTGTTTTCTTTCGCTAACAGAGCTCACGAGATTTTCTACTTTGAGTTTAGTGTTGTGAAGTTTTCAAGTTTTGGGTAAAGATTTGATGGATTTTGGAACAAGGAGTTGAAAGAGACTAAGCTTGGGGATGCCCATGGGACCCCCAAGATAATCTAAGGACACCTAAAAGCCAAAGCTTGGTGATGCCCCAGAAGGCATCCCCTCTTTCGTCTACTTCTATCGGTAACTTTACTTGGAGGTATATTTTTATTCACTACATGATATGTATTTTGCTTGGAGCGTATTTTATTATTTGAGTATTTATTTGCTAGTTTACCACAATCATCCTTGCTGTACAGACCTTTTGAGAGAGCCATACATGATATGGAATTTGTTAGAATACTCTATGTGCTTCGCTTATATCTTTTGAGTTATATAGTTTTGCTCTAGTACTTCACTGATATCTTTTAGAGCACGGTGGTGGATTTGTTTTATAGAAACTATTGATCTCTCATGCTTCACTTAGATTATTTTGAGAGTCTTAAATAGCATGGTAATTTGCTTAAATAATCCTAATATTCTTGGTATTCAAGAATAGTAAAAACTTACTTATGAGTGTGTTGAATACAATGAGAAGTTTGATGCTTGATAATTGTTTTGAGATATGAAGATGGTGATATTAGAGTTGTGCTAGTTGAGTAGTTGTGAATTTAAGAAATACTTGTGTTAAAGTTTGTGATTCCCGTAGCATGCACGTATGGTGAACCGTTATGTGATGAAGTCGGAGCATGATTTATTTATTGATTGGCTTCCTTATGAGTGGCGGTCGGGGACAAGCGATGGTCTTTTCCTACCAATCTATCCCCCTAGGAGCATGCACCTAATAGTTTTCTTTGATAACTTGTAGATTTTTGCAATCAGTATATGAGTTCTTTATGACAAATGTTGAGTCTATGGATTATACGCACTCTCACCCTTCCACCATTGCTAGCCTCTCTAATAGCGCACACCTTTCGTCGGTATCTTACATCCACCATATAACTTCCTCAAAACAGCCACCATACCTACCTATTATGGCATTTCCATAGCCATTCTGAGATATATTGCCATGCAACTTTCTACTGTTCCGTTTATTATGACACACTCCATCATTGTCATATTGCTTAGCATGATCATGTAGTTGACATCGTATTTGTGGCAAAGCCATCGTTCATAATTCTTTCGTACATGTCATTCATGAGTCATTGCATATCCCGGTACAATGCCGGAGGCATTCATATGGAGTCATATTTTGTTCTAAGTATCGAGTTGTAATTGTTGAGTTGTAAGAAAATAAAAGTGTGATGATCATCATTATTAGAGCATTGTCCGAGTGAGGAAAGGATGATGGAGACTATGATTCCTCCACAAGTCGGGATGAGACTCCGGATGAAAAAAAGAGAGAGAAAAGAGGCCATAAAAAGAGAAAAGGCCCAAATAAATAAATAAATAAATAAATGAGAGAGAAAAAGAGAGAAGGAGCAATGCTACTATCCTTTTACCAGACTTGTGCTTCAAAGTAACACCATGATCTTCATAGTAGAGAGTCTCTCATTTCGTCATTTTCATATACTAGTGGGAATTTCTCATTATAGAACTTGGCTTGTATATTCCAATGATGGGCTTCCTCAAATTGCCCTAGGTCTTTGTGAGCAAGTGATTTGGATGCACACCCACTTAGTTTCTTTTTGAGCTTTCATATACTTATAGCTCTAGTGCATCCGTTGCATGGCAATCCCTACTCACTCACATTGATATCTATTGATGGGAATCTCCATAGCCCGTTAATACACCTAGTTGATGTGAGACTATCTTCTCCTTTCTTGTCTTGTCCACAACCACCATTCTATTCCACCTATAGTGCTATATCCATGGCTCCCGCTCATGTATTTGCGTGAAGATTGAAAAAGTTTTGAGAATGTCAAAAGTATGAAACAAAAGCTTGGGGATGCTTGATACATCTCCAACGTATCTATAATTTTTTATTGCTCCGTGCTATATTATCTACTGTTTTGGACATTATTGGGCTTTATTTTACACTTTTATATTATTTTTGGGACTAACCTATTAACCGGAGGCCCAGCCCAGAATTGTTGTTTTTTTGCCTATTTTAGGGTTTCTAAGAAAAGGAATATCAAACGGAGTCCAAATGGAATGAAACCTTCGGGAACGTGATTTTCTCACCGAACATGATCCAGGAGACTTGGACCCTACGTCAAGAAACAAAGGAGGAGGCCACAAGGTAGGGGGGTGCGCCTAACCCCCCTAAGCGCACCCTCCACCCTCGTGGGCCCCGTGTTGCTCCACCGACGTACTCCTTCCTCCTATATATACCTACGTACCCCCAAACAATCACATACGGAGACAAAACACTAATTCCACCACCGTAACTTTCTATATCCACGAGATCCCATCTTGGGGCCTGTTCCAGAGCTCCGCCAGAGGTGGTATCCATCAGGGAGGGCTGCTACATCAACACCATAGCCTCTCCGATGAAGTGTGAGTAGTTTACCTCAAACCTTCGGGTCCATAGTTATTAGTTAGATGGCTTCTTCTCTCTTTTTGTATCTCAATACAATGTTCTCCCCCTCTCTTGTGGAGATCTATTCGATGTAATCTTCTTTTTGCAGCGTGTTTGTTGAGACCGATGAATTGTGGGTTTATGATCAAGTCTATCTATGAACAATATTTGAATCTTCACTGAATTCTTTTATGTATGATTGGTTATCTTTGCAGGTCTCTTCGAATTATCAGTTTGGTTTGGCCTACTAGATTGATCTTTCTTACAATGGGAGAAGTGCTTAGCTTTGGGTTCAATCTTGCGGTGTCGTTTCCTAGTGACAGTAGGGGCAGCAAGGCATGTATTGTATTGTTGCCATCGAGGATAACAAGATGGGGTTTTTATCATATTGCATGAATTTATCCCTCTACATCATGTCATCTTGCTTAAGACGTTACTCTATTTTCATTAACTTAACACTCTAGATGCATGCTGGATAGCGGTCGATGCATGGAGTAATAGTAATAGATGCAGGCAGGAGTTGGTCTACTTGTCTTGGACGTGATGCCTATATACATGATCATACCTAGATATTCCCATAACTATGCTCAATTCTGTCAATTGCTCAATAGTAATTCGTTCACCCACCGTAAAATACTTGTGCTCTTGAGAGAAGCCACTAGTGAAATCTATGGTCCCCGGGTCTATCTTCATCATATTAATCTTCCAATACTTAGTTATTTCCTTTGCTTTTTACTTTGCCTTTATTTTACTTTGCATCTTTATCACAAAAATACCAAAAATATTATCTTACCATATCTATCAGATCTCACTCTCGTAAGTGACCGTGAAGGGATTGACAACCCCTTATCGCGTTGGTTGCAAGGAGTTATTTGCTTTGTGCAGGTAGTAGGGAACGCGTGCGCAACCTCCTACTAGATTGATACCTTGCTTCTCAAAAACTGAGGGAAATACTTACGTTACTTTGCAGCAGCATCATTTCCTATTTGGGGAAATCCAACATAGTGCTCAAGAGGTAGTTGCTAGTCCTCATTGCCGAGCTCTAGGCTCCAACTTGGGCAAGGCACATTGTCCACTCCCTCCTAACCAGAGAGCTTCCCGGCAACGAAGATGAAGCTGAAAAACTAGCCCAGAGGGCTTATATGTATCATTTTGTCGATGACACTCTGTACAGAAGGAGGCCCAACTGTGTGAAATTGAAGTGTGTCTGCCGGGAAGAAAGGAAAGGAACTGCTGGATGAGATACACAAAGGCATGTGCGGCTCCGACATTGGATCAAGGGAATTAGTTGGGAAATCATTCCGGCATGGATTATATTGGCCCACTACCATCCAAGATGTGGTCGAGCTAGTCACGAGATGTGAAGCCTGCCAGTTCGTTTCCAAGAAAACCCACCTGCCTACCCAAGCTCTTCAAACAATCCCTCTATCATGGCCATTTTCTGTCTGGGGGCTCAATATCATTGGCCCCTTCCCCCGTGCAATCAGGGGCTTTGAATTCTTGTTCGCTGCTATCGACAAGTTTACAAAGTGGCCGGAAGTGACTGCCATGAGAAAGGTGACTGATCAGTCAGCTATCAAGTTCTTGAGAGAATTGGTGTGCTGTTTTGGAGTTCTGGCAAGGATCATCACGCACAACGGCACCCAGTTCATGAGCCACGCCTTCATGCAATATGTTCATGGCCTCGGATGCAAGATCTCATTTGCCTCTGTGGCACACCCACGGAGCAATGGACAAGCTGAGAGGGCGAACGCTAAAGTGATGCGTGGACTCTAGACGAGAACATTTGATATGTTGTAGAAGCACGACAAGCGGTGGACCGAGGAGCTGCCAGTAGTTCTCTGGTCCTTCAGAATGACACCAAACTGAGGTACCGGGCAGATTTCCTTCTCCCTGGTCTACGTGGCAGAAGTAGTTATCCCCACGGAAGTCATTTACGAGTCACCTCAAGTGCTTGCCTACGATGAAGTAGCGCAACATCAGCACCGGCATGACGACGTTGTGCTACTCAAGGAGAACTGTCTCTAGGCTGCTATGCATGTTGCATGCTATCAGCAAGCCCTGCATCGCTATCATAGCCGCAGGGTTCACGCCCGGTGTTTTCAGGAAGGTGACCTTGTCCTTAGGTGCGTTCGTCCGCCAAGGGTACAAACAAGTTGTCACCAAAGTGGGAAGGCCCTTACTGGGTAGTATGAGTCACCAGACTGGGTGTAGTCCGTCTGGAGACCGGAGATGGCACTCAGTTGCAAAACTGATGGAATATTGAGCATCTCCGTAAGTTCTACCCATAAGGCATGGCTGTTGGGCCGTGCCCGGCAGCCACCCTTTTGTACAGGCGTTTCCTTAGCTGCATGTAACCCCTTGTACAAAGCCAGCGCGATGATCCTATGCAAGAGAAAATAAAGAAGGGCTATAGGAGGCCCCCGACCAAGATTGCAGGCATGCATGTGTATTCCAAGATCACTGCATAAGCATTCCATGACCATTTGCATATAGAGAGGGTCGCATCCTGCATTCATTCTCATCTGCATGAAGCTGCAAGTTCCTACCGTGAATTTGGCTTGAACAAGGAGGTGAGAAGATTGCCCGACACTCTGATCCCCGGCAAGCCAAACAGATAAGTTCTACCTCTTGTTCATTAGTTTTCTGTAAGCTATAACTTGTGCATAAGGAGACCTCGCCACTCTTTTGAGACTTAGGTGCTCCCATCCTTGACTCAAACGTTGCTTCTGTCAGGATGGTCGCAGTCGCCTTTGGGAAAAGGAAGTTGGCAGGGGGCTGGGCCCTTTGTACTTTGCATGGCAGACATAGTTCTCCAGCAAGAAAACAGGTACCGGTAGGGTGGCCTGCTGGGGAAAACTCGTTTATCTACACTAAAGAGGCATTACTCCTCTACATGGACGTACACATGCACGAGTTCCCGGCAAGGTTCATATTTTTCATTAATACGATGATACAAGTATAGGCATTACATAACGCAAACATGGACTCAAGAGATTACATTATTTGAATTAAAATTTGTCAAGTGCCTACAGATTTAAGATTGAAAAAAAGATAAGTGACCTGTGATGCCCTTGCTTGTCCCTATCCTCCTAGGCACGACCGTTGAAGGCAAGGAGGGCAAAAGGAGTGCCTGGGCAGGAGCCCATCCCACCCCCTCGAGCTCCAAGAGAGGTAGCCCGACAGGAGCGGGGGCACCGAGGAACACGTCGATGGAGAGCATGGCAGAGGCAACCCATCGGCCAACGCCACCAGGGCCAACAGGATGCGGCAGGGCTAATGGAGCTGCAGCCTGAGAGGAAGCCTGTCAGGGCCTAGCTGGAAGGCTGCTGGAGGAGCTAGGGTGCACTGTCCCCACCTCTGCATCCAACTCTGGAGGAGCTGGAAGGCAAATTGCACTGCTGGGATGGAGATGCAGATGCAGATGATGGTGCTACCGCCTGATGAGGATGGTGCGGGCGGCTATCAACCGGAGTCAGAGTCGTTGCTCTCCCACCCGCTGCCGTCGTCATTGCCGTCACTGTCCTCCTCATCGCTTCCGCTCGAGGAGGAGCTTTCTTTGTCTGTCGAGCTCTCTGTGTAGCACCCAAAGCGACCTCCCGAGCACCTGAAGGTCTTGATGGAGAGCAGGCCACTCTCTACTAATTTGAACTGGAGAACGTGCCCCTCCGGGAAGCCGTGGGCACGGGTGAAAGTCTTCCAGCCACGGCGGAGGTACATTATGTGAGGGGCAGGTAAGTCGAAATCAACCCGCATGCTGTCGTTCCCGCAACCCCTCATGTGCAACCTCAGAGCGCGTGGTTGTTCGAGCTCCATCTCCCGCAGAAAGGGAGTTCGAAGGCGAAGATGGCAGCACAGGGGCTTGTACAGCCTGATGATGAACTCGCGAGGTTGGTCCCCGAAGAAGAAGAAGAAGAAGTGTGTGCGAAGAGGCACCGCCCTGCCCCTTTTTATAGGGGGATCACTTCCCTCCAATACGGCCTCTCTACACCCTCTATGACCATGAGGATCAAGGCCGACCCTCTTCCCCAATCATCAGCGCTCGGTTTTCGGCCATGGCACTCCTCCCCGTGCCCTACGCATTCGCCACCTGCCACACCCAACGCATGCGGAACACATGGCAGGTGCGTGCAAAATGGGAGGTAAGTGGGGTGGCAGTTTCCGCCCCGTGATCATGGGGCGAGGAGAATCCATAGGCCTTGATGAAAGTTCTTCCACAACATTGCGCCCGACGCGCGGAGAAACCGGAAACTGGCCCGAAATAAAGGCTAATGAAGAAGCAAAGAATACCACAAGAGACCAGCCTCTTCAGCAACCCCGCCTGTGTACTTATTAGGTCCTACCCCGACGATGCTCGGCAGTGCGTTCGGGGCAGGCCCAGGGGCTTATCTCGGTGCAAAAAACCCTGGGTCTGTCGCCTAGACTATGCGCAGGCATGGGGACAAGATTGAAGCACCAACCGAAGATGAGAGGACCAAGTTCAAGCTAGAGAAGCAAGACACCATCAAGAGAAGGGCCTCCTTTGCTGGGAAGGCGAGCTCGGCAAGGGGAGAGACCACCCTTGGAAGAAGACATCCAAGATGTCCCGGCAGGGCCTACCGGGACACACGGAAGCAAAACCACATCACCAACTACTCCGCCACAGCCCACGTCGTCAAGCAATGCGGTGTCACGATGCAAAGTGACTAAGTGGCAGCCATTCTTCACATGGCAGCCATTCGCCACATGGCAGCCATTCGCCACATGGAAGCCTCTCCCTACAAGAAATACCTACAGATGACACCCGTCCTGCGACGTGTCAAGCAAGCAGGAGTGGAGCTGGCGAGATAGCCCGACAAGCCTTGCCGGGCAATTAGCGATGTGACATTGAGCGGTGCATTGAATGCACCTCCTCAGCCTGCAGAGTTAGGTATGATAGCACTATTTGCTATCTTATCAGTGCATAATGACTGCTTTGCCATTGTGGCAACCCCTTGATCTATAAAAGGAGGCCCATGGCAACCGTAGAAGGGGTTAGAAGGTTCGATAACTCACACCCGCATACGTGTGTAGCCACTACCGCCCTAAGGAAACCCCTGCCAGGAAAGTGTACTACGCCCCACCACCACTTTTCCACCATCAATCCACAAAAGAAGGACTGGGGTTTTACGCCTCGCGGTGGTCCGAACCTGGGAAAAAATGTCTTTGTGATCTCTCCCGTGCTACCCCACGCTCATCTGCTCATTGTGCAACACGGCACCCCCCTGCCAAACTAGCAAGGGGCCATCTGGTCCCATATGTGGCCGGGGTTTCCCGCGTCACATGGATTACACGCACTCTCACCCTTTCCACCCTTGCCAGCCTCTCTAGTACCCCGCAACTTTTGCGGGTGCAATAAACCCACCATATATCTTTCCTCAAAACAGCCACCATACCTACCTATTATGGCATTTCCATAGCCATTCCGAGATATATTGCCATGCAACTTCCACTGTTCCGTTTATTATGGCACGCACAATCATTCTCATATTGGTTTCCATGATCATGTAGTTGGTATAGTATTTGTGGCTTGTCCACCCTTCATATTTTATACATGTCAAGCTAGATCATTGCACATACTGGTACATCGCCGAAGGCATTCATATAGAGTCATATCTTTTTTCTAGTATCGAGTTGTAAGAAAATAAAAGTGTGATGATCATCATTATTAGAGCATTGTCACATTTGAGGAAATGATGATGGATGCTATGATTCTCCCATAAGTCGAGATGAGGCATCGGACTTAAAAATAAAAAGTGGCCAAGCAGCCCAAATAAAAAAATAAAGAGGCCAAAGAGCCTAGATTAAAAAATGAGAGAAAAAGAGAGAAGGGACAATGTTAATATCATTTTCCACACTTGTGCTTCAAAAAATAGCACCATGTTCTTCATGATAGAGAGTCTCCTATTTTATCACTTTCATATACTAGTGAAAAATTTTCATTATAGAACTTGTCTTGTATATTCCAATGATGGGCTTCCTCAAATTTCCCTAGGTCTTCGTGAGCATGCAAGTTGGATGCACACCCACTTAGTTTTCTTTTAAGCTTTCATACAGTTATAGCTCTAGTGCATCCGTTGCATGGCAATCCCTACTCACTTGCATCAATATCAATTGATGGGCATCTCCGTAGCCCATTAATTTGCCAAGTTGATGTGAGACTTTCTCCCTTTTGTCTTCTCCTAACAATCACCTTCTATTCCACCTATAGTGCTATATCCATGGCTCATGCTCATGTATTGCGTGAAAGTTGAAAAAGGCTTGAGAACATTAAAAGTATAAAACAATTGCTTGGCTTGTCATCGGTGTTGTGCATGATAAATATTTTGTGTGATGAGGATAGAACATGAGAAGACTTTATAATTTTTTAGGGATAACTTCCTTTAGCCATGGTATTTTGAGAAGACATGATTGCTTTACTAGTATGCTTTGAAATATTATTGTTTTTATGTCAATATTAAAATGTTGTTTTGAATCTTACCTATTTTAATATTCATGCCCCAATAAGAGGAATTACATTGATAAATATATTAGGTAGCATTCCACATAAAAAATTCTGTTTTTATCATTTACCTACTCAAGGACGAGCAGGAATTAAGCTTGGGGATGCTTGATATGTCTCCAACATATCTATAATTTTTATTGGTCCATGCTATTATATTATCTATTTTGGATGTTTTATATGCATTAATATGCTATTTTACATTATTTTTGGGACTAACTTATTAACGTAGTGCCCAATGCCAGATTATGTTTTCCTTGTTTTTGCTTTTACAGAAAATCAACCAAACGGAGTCCAAACGGAATAAAGCTATACGATGATTTTTCTTGGACTAGAAGAAACCTAGGACGCTTTGGGAGGAGTCCAGAAGACCTTCGAGGAGGCCATAAGCCCTTGGGGGCGCCCTAGGCTTATGGGCCCTCGGAGACCTTCCAACCCTAACTCCATCACTATAAATTCCCAAATATTCCCCTTATGTCAGAGGGCACACCAAAAGTACTTTTCTGCCACCGCAAGATTTTGGTCCCATGAAATCCCATCTTGGGTCCTATTGCAGTACTCCGTCGGAGGGGGGTTTGATCATGAAGGGCCTCTACATCAACCTTGCTGCCCTTCCGGTGATGCGTGAGTAGCTTACAACATACCTAAGGGTCCATAGCTAACTACTGTTAGCACCGAACTGGAGAAGTCCAAAGAGGCACCGACTAGTAATGTCCCCTTCTGTCCAGAAAATATAATCATGTTCCATTAATGTTAATTAAAATAAACATGGTTGTATTTATGGTGGCAGGATCGTTGGATCAGATGGAAGAGAAACTGAAGGCCGCACAGGTGGCTAAACAACATGCCGAAAGGCAAGAGGCCGCGGGTTAGCTTGTACTGACACAGACCAGGGATGAGAAGAACAAGCTGCAGGATGCCAACACCCAGCTAGGTGAAGAGCTGAAAGACGTGCGAGCCAAACTGGCAGACGCCTTGATGGAGAACTGAAAGATGAGAGGCGGCATATTCAGTATGCTTGAAGGAAACATCGCTAAGGCTTTATGGATAGCCGATTCTCCTCTAGGAAGTATGGAGGAACTCGTTAATTTATTCAAGGGAGCTCGGTGCCGTTTTGGGCTATGGAAGATATCAACCTGCCGAGAAGGTGCTCGGGAAGCCTGGGCCATGGTGAACACACGGTACACGGGACTTGATCCAATTCATATGGCACGAGTCGGACTTCGAGGATCCAATGGACAGGAAATTCCGGTCAGCCTGGTGTATGACCAAGTGAAGATGGCTGCCAGGTTTTCTCAATAGGATTGTAAACTAGACAACCTTGTCGGCGTTCAAGGAATGGGGGTCCCCAGACTTACCTGCCTGCGGCCCGCGGCATGGCTCCTCCAGCGGCCCTGTACGGCCCATCTTCACCAGCAGACACCCAAGACGCTCGTGAGGGGCCAAGCCTCGCCAGGAAGACGATGCAAGACCTCCTCAGGGGCGGCCTCACCAGGCTCGCTCGCGAGGAGCGGAGATATCAAGGCAAGGTGAACCTCGCGAGGTTCCAATGACGCAAGCCGTGACGATCAAGACCAGGCGGGTGCCACCGCCCATAGTGTCCTCGTTTCCTCTTTGGTGTTAAGGAGGCAAGCGCAGGCCAGGAGTTCCTAGGCATCAGGGAAAGGTTTCCATATCGGTGCAACAAGACCAAGACCAAGACGGCAGGACGGAGGTCACCGTGGAGCCCAAGACGGCGTCACCACTAGAGCCTTTGGCAGGCGAAGACTACTTTTGTTAGGATAACTTGTATTAGTTTCTCTCGTTGAATTTGGCTTTTGTGGGATCCCTTCCCGCTCAATATTTGGGAAGAGGACCAGGGCCTCTATAAATAGGACTAGCCACCACCATAGCCGGGGATCGACATGATCTTGGATCGGAGCCATTCCATCCTTAGCCTCACAAAAGCTCACCAAGCCCAAGAACACCTCTCCTCAGGAGGCTGTTCTTCCCTTGTAAGTGTTCATCCATAGCCCAAGAGGCAATCCACCAAACCGCATTGGAGTAGGGTATTACACCACAACGGTGGCCCGAACCAGTATAAATCTTGTGTCTCGTGTTCTTTGGGTTCATCGAGTGAGGCCATGAGATCGTTGAGTGTGCGAGCTAGAGATGGTGAGATGTTCGTGCGCACCACAGTGTTCAAACCTCAAGGGTTTTGCCGGAACCCGAAATCTGACATGTGGTGCGGCAGGTAGGGGTGCATCGAAGCCTTTCCTATCGACGGCCTCGCCTCTCCGACCGACTCCCATGGACGCCGCCCCTTCTCCGACTTGATCGACGAGCGCCCTCCATAGCGCCGGAGGGCTCCGGGCCTTCACCCCCGCCTTGCGGCAGGTGCAGTGGCCGCACAAGTTCAAGCCACAGATGTTGCCCCGTTACGAAGCCGTCTTGGAGGTCGGGGCGACTGTAAGGTCCTGGCCAACTGGCGCCCAATTGCCCTAGCTGGCGTGCCACGCGCCTGGCTGCTCCATCTACCAGAATCTTCCGTGGCCTCTTGGGAGGAGTTGCGCGACCTCTTCATCGCACGCTTCGGGGGACCAGCACCCCTGGACGTCGCGGCTCTCCTCGGTGGCTCGCTGGCGCCACCCTCGGACCAACACATCAAGCCGTTCTTTTGCCAGTTCAGCGCCGCCTCCACATGGCAGGGGGCTCCTCCGGGTTTGGTGGCGCCCAAGGCCGACCTGATCTTCAGCTCGGGGGATCACCCAGTCAACACCGTCGGCTCGGGCATGCTCCCGATGCTCTACACGCCCACCATCTACAGCGTAGCCGTTACCAAGTCCTTCATCGACAGGGGTGTCGGCCTCAACGTGCTCTCCATAGAGGCTTTCAGCCTTCTTAACGTACCACTCGAGCGGCTCCGCCCCAGCAAGCCTTTTTCTGGGGTCGGTGGCGGTTTCTCCGACCCCCTGGGGCAGATCCGCCTCCCCATGACCTTCGGCACATGCGACAACTACCGCACCGAGCTGATTGACTTCAACATCGCCCGCATCGGCTTGCCGTACAACGCCTTCCCCGGGTACCCGGCGCTGGCCCAGTTCACTGCGGCCACTCATCCGGCCTACAACCTCATGAAGATGCAAGGAAGTAAGAAAGGAAGCCGTGGCGGCCCTCAACCTCACCTTCAAGACTACGGCGGTAGAAGGCAGTGTCCGGAACCAAGGGGGCTGCGCCGACCAAGAAGAAGCCGCTATTCACTCAGGGTCAAGCCAGGAAGAAGCAAATGCCGGTCGACAAAGATGGGACCTCTGGTGCCACCTTCACCATAGGCGCCGATCTCGCCCCAGATCAGGAAAAAGAGTTGGTGGACTTCTTGCGGGCGAACAGGGAAGTATTTTCCTGGGAACCCAAGCAGCTGGCTGGGGTCCCGAGGAAAGTAATCGACCATCACCTGAGGGTGTGCCCCAACGTGAGCCCTGTGAAGCACAGGGCAAGGCGGCAATTCACAGAGAAGCAGTCCTTCATCATTCAGGAAACTCACATGCTGGAGGCAGCGGGTGTCATTCGCGAAGTCCGGTACCCAGGGTGGCTAGCGAACCCGGTCGTTGTGCCAAAGAAAGGAGGGAAGGAGCGCATGTGTGTCGATTTCACCAACCTCAACAAAGCTTGCCCTCAAGACCGGTTCCAGCTGCCGCACATCGACCAAATTGTCGACTCCACTAACGAGTGCGACCTGCTGTGTTTCCTGGATGCATTCTCAGGCTACCACCAGATCACCAGATCAAGATGGCAGTGGAAGACGAGGAAAAGACAGCCTTCCTGACCCCGTGCGGGGTGTACTGGTACACCTGCATGCCGTTCGGACTGCGCAACGCGGGAGCAACCTTCCAACGACTGATGCAAAATCGCCTTGGGGCAGCAGCTCGGAAGAAACACTGAGGCCTGCGTCGACGACATTGTGGTGAAGTCTCGGCAGGCAAGAACTCTGATTCAGGACCTAGAGGAGACCTTCGCGAGCCTGTGCCAGGTGGACCTGGGGCTCAACCCGGAGAAGTGCGTGTTTGGTGTCCCTTCAGGAAAGTTGCTGGGCTTCCTCGTGTCTCACAGGGGGATCGAGGCTAACCCGGAGAAGGTCAAGGCAATTGAAGACATGAGCCCACCACATAACCTCAAGGAGATGTAGAAGCTTGCAGGCTGTGTGACTTCAGTAGGACGCTTCATCTCCAAGCTAGGGGAGCGTGCATTGCCGTTCTTTAAGATGATGCTTACGACCTAGAGTTCAGCACAACTAGAGTCATCAAGGGGGCTGCGCTCGCCGACTTCGTGGCGGAATGGACTGACGCCCCGGATCTCGAAGCAGGCGAGAACCGATCCCTCTCACCAGGAAGTGAGGCGTTAGATGGTTGGGTCATGTACTTTGACGGCGCGTTCGCACGTCAGGGCGCGGGGGCTGGAGCCGTGCTTATTTCGCCCACTTAGGACAAGCTTTACTACACCGTGCAGCTCTACTTCCAGTGGGGCGAGAAGGTCTCCAACAACATCGCAGAGTATGAAGGTCTCATCGCCAGCCTCAAAGCGCCAGTGTCCTTGGGAGTGAAGCACCTCACTATCAAGGGAGACTCGCGGCTCCTCGTCAACTTCTCTAACAAGGTGTACAAGCCGAAGGATGAGCACATGGAGGCGTACCTCGCGGAGGTGCACAAAATGGAGAAGTAGTTCCTGGGCCTGGAACTACAGCATGTACCTCGTGGCACCAACAAAGATGTCGATGACATCGCCAGAAGAGCAGTCAAGCGACAACCCCAAGAGCCTGGCGTCTTCGAGGAGCGGCTCTTCAAGCCTTCGGCAGCACCTACGCCTGCGGAGCCGGTGCCATCTCAGGAGGAACTACCCCAGCCTTCGGCCTCGCAAGCCCCAACCTGTGGCACGACCTCGGTAACATGCCTGGTCTTAGCGCTCGAGCCGCAGGAGGGGTGGTGGATCGAAGAGCTCAAGGCGTACCTGAAGAAAGGCACGTTGCCGGAGAAGGAGGAAGACACGGAATGCGTGGCCCGGCAGGCTATGGCGTACTATATTCAGGACGGTCAGTATACAGGAAGTGGCCAAAAGATGTTACTCTGCGATGCATTTCCAGGGAACAGGGGAAGGAGTTGCTGGCTGACATACATGGCGGAGACTGCGGGCACCACTCGTTGTCGAGCACCTTGGTCGGCAAAGCTTTCCGCAGCGGGTTCTACTAGCCCACGGCACTCAACGATGCGGTAGAACTAGTGAAATCTTGTGAGGCCTGCCAGTTCCATGCCAAGAAGATCCACCAGCATGCTTAGGACCACCAGACTATCCCACTCTCATGGCCGTTCGTGGTCTGGGGGCTGGATATACTGTGGCGTTCTGGGAACGGGGGTCCCCAGACTTGCCTGCCTGCGGCCTGCAGCATGGCTCAGGTGGGGTCCCAGCGCGGCCCATCTTCATCAGCCCAAGCTCAAGACCCTTGCGAAGGGCCATGCCTCGCGGGGCGGACGACAGGAAGCTTCCTCAAGAGCGGCCTCATCAGGCAGGCTCGCGAGGAGGCGGAGAGATCAATGCAAGGGTACCTCGCGAGGATCCCATGACGCAAGCCATGACGATCAAGGCCAGGCGGGCGCCGACCTGCGCAGGGTCCTTGTTTCCCCTTTGGTGCAAAGGGGGCAAGCACAGGCCAAGGTATCAGGCAAAGGTTACCATTCCGGTGCAACGAGACCAAGACTACCCAGACGGCTGGACGGAGGTCACCGTGGAGCCCAAGACGACGTCATCACCAGTGGTTTTGGCAGCCGAAGTCCACCTTTGGTCAGGATAACTTGTACTAGATGTTCCCCTTCAAAATGGCCAATTGTTGGTACCCTTCCCGCTCAATTATTCGGGGAGAGGCCCAGGGCCTCTATAAATAGAGCTAGCCTCCACAAAAGAGAAGAGGGAAAAAGGGGAGAGAGAGAGAGAGAAAAACCAGTAGAGACTAAGTAGAACACACTGCACTAGCTCAAGAACACCCCTCGCGAGGCTGTTCTTCCCTTGTACTGTCCATCATCAGCCCAAGAGGCAAATCCACCACACCACACACTGGAGTAGGGTATTACACCACAACGGTGGCCCGAACCAGTATAAACCTCGTGTCTCCTGTGTTGTTCATCATTTTGATCTTAGTTCGCATGAGAGGATCGGACGTAGATCGATAGGGGAGAGATCTCCGCACGCACCCCAGTGTTTGAACCTCAAGGGTTTGTCGGAACCCGAAATCCAACATTTGGCGCGCCAGGTAGGGGGGTGCCGGAATCTTTCTTCCGCTGTTCACGTGTGATCTTTCGTCGTGTCCATGGTTGATGCTCGTCGGGTTCGCACCGAGCACCGGGCTACTCGCGCCACTCCCGTCGCCCAGACGGCACCCGTCGGTAGCCCCCCTCGTTGCTCCCCGTCGCCCCCGCCAATGCCGGCACCGGCCCGGCGGGAACGAGCAGCAGACCTCATCCCAGCATCCTTCGGTGCGGCGGGATGGCCGCACCGCCACCCCGTCGCTGACTGCATCTGGCTCGTCGTCCCACGCCCATCGCGCACCCATGGATGCGCACGCCTCACTGCTCTTGGCGCGGGAGCTCCTGCACTATTGCCTCGTCGACGGCCTCTACGAGGACTAGCTCGCCCACATCACCGAGCTCGTCAGTGCCGCAGGGGGCTCCCCCTTGCGGTCCCTCTCGCTGCCTTGCCCTCCGTCCCGTGCAGGGGGCGAGGATCAGGAGGCCCCTCCGCCGCCTCCTCCCCAAGAAGGTGCCTTGGCTCCAAGGCGCGCAGCCCCCGGGCGGGACCCTCCATGTCTGGCGCCTGCGCAGCAAGAAGGGAGCTGCCAAGAGATCCCACATCCCCGGGAAGGTGCTCGTGCGCTCCCAGCGCTGGCGCGCCATGGTCGCGCCCCAGTGCCTCCACGACAAGACCCCGCGCTACTCCCAGTGGCGGCGCATGGTGACCCACAAGAACAAGTCCAGCACCAGCAAAGGGCGCCGGTGGCCACGGCGGCCTGCCTCGCCTTCACCCCCGAGCTGCATGGCGTCACATGGCCAGACAAGTTCAAGCCTGACCTCCATCCCTGCTACAATGGCACAGCGGACCCCGCGGAGTTCCTACAGCTCTACGAGCTGGGCATCGTAGCCGCCAACGGAGACGAAAAGGTCATGGAGAATTGGTTCCCCATGGCGCTCAAGGACGGCGCCCGCACCTGGCTCCTGAACCTGGCTCCCGGCACGATCTCCTCCTGGAGCGAGATGCGCACCCGCTTCATCGCCAACTTCCAGTGCACTCGCGACCGGCCCCCGGTCGTGAGCGACCTGCGCCGCATCAAGCAACAGCCAGGAGAAACCCTGCAAAAGTACATCCAGCACTTCAACTACGCTCGCCTCAAGATCCCCAAGGTAACTGAAGAAGCTATCATCTCAGCATTCTCCGACGGCGTGCGCGACATCAAGATGAAGGAAGAGCTAGCAATCCATGAAGACCTGTGCACATCCCTGGAGCTGTTCAACTTGGCAACCAAGTGCGCCAGGGCTGAGGAAGGGCGTCTCTCCCTCCTCGAGCTCCCGGCAACCGACCTAGAAGAAAATAAGCTCAAGGCCAAAGACGTGAAGTGCAAGGGGGCTGTCATGCTAGCAGCGGAACCGGACACCAAGCGAGGCAGGGATCAGCCTGAGTCATCCAAGGGAGGATGGTACTGCGTGTACCACGACCTCCACACCCACAACACCAACGAATGTCCAGATCTCTGAGCCGTGCGAGATGGGTGAATCGGCCGACGCCTAGAGCACAATGGCAGGGGCTATGGCCGAGGAGGAGGAAGAGGTGGCGGACGATGGGAAGACCGTGGCCTTTACCAGGGATGGCATGACCGCCCTCGCGAGGACCGCTGGCAGGACCAGCCTCGCGAGGGAGGCTGGAGGGACCAGCCTCGTGAGGGCCACCTGCACGGCAGCGCAGGCCTCCCTCCTCTGCCGCCTCCACCAAGGAGGAACGAAGACCAACACCAAGACGATGGGGCTGGGGGCTTCCAAGAGCCACGTGCAATTTCTTGCATCTTGGGTGGCGCCCAGGCCCCAGCGTCACAGCGCATCTTCAAGCAGTTTGCTCGTGAGGTGAATGCAGTCCTTCCCAAGCTTGTGGCCACGCGCCCTCTCAGGTGGTCTACGTGCGCGATCACATTCAGTTCCGCAGACCAGCTCAAGTGTGCGGCAATGGCCGGAATCCTCCTGATGCTTTGCTCCCAAGTCATCAGCAATGTGAAGGTCACCAGGACCTCATCGATGGCGGGGCAGGACTCAACGTCCTGTCCATGGAGATGTTCGACAATCTCCAAGTGCCGTATGAACAGCTTCAGCCGACCAAGCCTTTCTCAGGAGTCACCGATGGTTCCACTGTTCCAATTGGGCAGGTTCGCCTTTCGGTCACCTTCGGGCAACGCAACAACTACCGCAGCGAGCTCATCGACTTCGACATCGCTCAGATCTGCCTGTCGTACAACGCCATCCTCGGGTACCCATCCCTAGCCAAGTTTATGGCAGTGACTCACCATGGGTACAATGTCCTCAAGATGCCAGGAAGCGGTGGATTCATCACCGTACCCTGTGAAGAAAGGGACGCAGTGTGCTCGCTTGAGCGTGTGTTCCAAGCCGCAACAATTGAAGATCCAGATCACAGGAGCGGGAGGCCTCCCGAGGCGACCCTCAAGAAGAAGAATACCTTAGCTGGCCCGAGCCACAAGGAGGCAGGCACCTCCAGAGGTATTGCATCAGGATTCGAGCCCGATCAGGGAGCGCCACCCTCTCACGCATAGGAAGGCGCGCCCGGCGCCCTCCTGAGGCAGGGCTCGGGGGCTCTCACTTGGAGAGCCGCCGACCTTGCCAAGGTCACGGGGGAGGCGCTCGGGCACCACTTGGAGGGGCGCTTTCAAGAACGCTTCCCTCAGGAAGGTACAAGTCAAAGGAGACCAACCCTTAGGAGTTCATCGCAAGGCACACCCATGAGCTACAAGAGTCCAGAGTCATGCGCGGCAGCCACCGCTTACCTGCCGTGGTCCCACATCCAGGCGAGGATGGAGGACTACGCGTCTGCGTCGACGTACCAGGGCTCAATCGAGTTGCGTCCCAGGAGCGCCTATGGCCTTCGGTCGTAGGGCGCTGTGAGGGACCACCTCACAGCTACATTCGCATGCCCTTCGGCATGCCGAGCACAGTCCCTGCATATCAGCGCCTGTTGAGGAGCATTCTGGAGGCTCAGGAGGTCAGGCATCGTGCGGTCCTGGCGGAGGTGGCGATGGTCCCCGAAGAACTGCACGCGCCACCGGAGCCTCCCGAGGCCCCTGGGCCTAGGGGCTCATGAGGGCCAACGTCTTCACCGCACATCGCTCACTTCCTTAGCATCACTTCATCTGCAACAGCACCAGGTGACATCTTTCAGAGTTCTACTTTCAGCTGGGAGCGCCGACAGGGCTGCACCATTCCCAGGCCACGTGGGTCCGTCCCCGCCGCATGTATCCATTTTGTTTATGCTCTTTACTTACCATGTTGGGGGCGCCCCTCGGGCTGCTTCATCCCCACGCCGCTCGGGCCCGACTCAGCGGCAGTTGCTTTTACCTGCGCTTGCTTGAAATTGGATTTCCTCCTATGTGCTTAACATACCTGACCTAATCACCTGCTCGATCGACGCCTATCTGAAGAGCCGCTCGCTCTGCCACGGAGCGTGCGCACGGGTCCGTCCCTGCAGCGCTGGTAAACCCGAGTGGTCGAGCTCTAGCCGCGGCAGCCCCTCACGGCGCCACCTCACCAGGCCCTCAGTGCCCTGACCGCTCCCTCGGAGTGACCATAGGTTGGCTGGCAACCGTAACGACATGCCTTGTTTCTCCTCATGATTGGTGTGCAGGACCTACTCCAGGAGCAACGTTGGGGGCATCATGAGCTCTCTCTCCCCCTCTTTAGCATGGACCACTTGCACCTTAAAGGGGGGGGTACCTGAGCATCGCGACTCATGGGCTCCTACTAGCTCTCCAGCCCTCACCCCCTGGCCTTGACCCACGGCATCGCGACCTGTGATACCAGCAGCGGCTGAGCTCGCTCGAGGGACGGGACCTGAGGACGTAGAGCATTTAGGAAAGTGCGGGGGAGTGGGAAGAAGCTCGCGAGGGCCTAACCCAGAAGTACCTCGGCCACCGCCTCTCGGGCTGGGCGCCTCTCCGAGGAACAACATCAGACGCACAAGATAAGTCGCGCCCTCGCAAGAGCTAGACTAACGCAGCGATAAATCCCCGCCCAGTGCAACTCTGTCACGGCGACGCTACCTTCCTTTCTCTCCCAGCAAGGACTGCTTGAGCGCTAAAGGGGACCTTTCGAGCATCACAACTCGGGGGCTCTTACCGGACCTCAGGCCACTCACCTCCTGTCCTTGACCATGGCATCGTGACCTGGCATACCAGCGACGGTTGAAGCTTGCCTGGGGACTGGGACATGTCAGCGAAGAGCACCAAGTCCTCGTGAGGATAGAAAGGGGGAGCTTAGCCGGAACAGAACGGACACCTCACGCCAATTCATATTAAGGATATAGTATTTACAAAAGGCACGACAGACGCCTTACATGCCCCAGCGGGGTGTTGCTTTAATTCCTCGCAGGGAACAAAAGGTGCTAACCCTAAGGGATGCTACTTCCTAGTACCTCCCCAAGCGACACCATCATCAACAGTGGTTTGCCCAGTGACGGCGCCAATCCCATCCAGATCAGTAGCGTCGGTAGCCCAATGCAGCTGCCCCATTCCGAGCGCGGCGCGAGTTCGGAGGCTCGTAGCTGTCGTCGCTCGTCTCCGGGGTCGCGAGGAGTTCGGGGGAGCCGCTGAGGCCCTCAGTCCCTCCGCTGCTGCCCGAGGAGCTGCAGGAGGACCAATGGGCGGGGCTGTTCCTCACTAGTTCATCACCACTGCCGCTTCCCTTAGGGCAGTATTCCAGCTGGCGTCCTTCTGCATCAAATACCTTGAAGAACATCAAGGAGGCGCCGTCGTATTCAAGATGGATCACCAAGGCGCCGTTCGCGCGACAGACCCAGGCAATCTCACCCCAACCTCGGGTCATGAAGACCTTGCCCGGAGCGACGATCGCGACCTCCGCTCCGGTTGTAGGGGTGCCACAGTTGGCATGCTGCAACCAGAGCTCCAGGGCCCCGCTCGGTGGCATATCAAAGGCGAAGGAGGGAGGAAGGCGGATCCACGAAATTGGAGGCATGGTGGCGTGGAGCACAAGCTCGCGAGAGGAGCGCTCCGCGTGGACTCCAGGGGGGACGACGCGCACCATTGTGACTCGCCGGCGTCGACGGCGATGCTGTCTGTGTTGCTCGGTGCCCTCCCCCCTGGGGCCTACGACGCGGGCGTAGAAGGGCAGCGGAAACCCAGGCGGCAGCTGCTCATACCACGGACTCGACACCTCCTGCGAGGCGCCCTCGCCCCGGTGACAGAGGATTGGCCGCTTCTTCGGCGGGAAGGGGTCAGGACCCTCTCTAGGGGCCTTTCCCTTCTCCTCAGCTAAAAACCGGCGGATCGATGCTATTGGTGCAAGAGGAAGCAAGGATGAGGAAGAAGAAGAGGAGGAGTAATGGAAAAGGGTTAACTGGTGGAGCTCACACAGCCCCGTACTTATAGCCGAGGAAGGCCAACCGCCGAGCACAACGACCTCAGGTAATCATGACCCATATCTCTGCATGCAGGGACTTGTCAAGTCGTGCGGTTGCCGAGGCGTCGTGGGAAGTGCAGACGCCCACGTCCAATCAACGACCATGCGGCGCTTCGGGCTTGCCCCTTCGCGTCTCTGCTAAGCCATGCCCGTGCGCGCCTTGGGCCCGGGGGCTACTGTCGGTGTTCTGGGACTGGGGGTCCCCAGACTTGTCTACTTGCATCCTGTGGCGTGGCTCAGATGGGGGCCCAGCGTGGCCCATCTTCATCAGCCCAAGCTCAAGACCCTCGCGAGGGGCCAAGCCTCGCGGGGCGGACGACAGGAAGCTTCCTCAAGAGCGGCCTCACCAGGCAGGCTCGCGAGGAGGCAAATACATCAATGCAAGGGTACCTCACAAGGATCCTATGACGCAAGCCATGACGATTAAGGCCAGGCGGGCACCGGCCTGCGCAGGGTCCTTCTTTCCCCTTTGGTGCAAAGGGGGAAAGCACAATCCAAGGTATCTGGCAAAGGATACCATTCCGGTGCAACGTGACCAAGACCAGCCGGACGGCCGGATGGAGGTCACCGTGGAGCCCAAGACGACGTCGTCACCAGTGGTTTTGGCAGCCAAAGACCACCTTTGGTCAGGATAACTTGTACTAGATGTTCTCCTTCAAAATGGCCAATTGTTGGCGCCCTTCCCGCTCAGTTATTCAGGGAGAGGCCCAGGGCCTCTATAAATAGAGCTAGCCTCCACAAAGGAGAAGAGGGAAAAAGGGAAGAGAGAGAAAAACCAGTAGAGACTAAGTAGAGCACACCGCACTAGCTCAAGAACACCCCTCGCGAGGCTGTTCTTCCCTTGTACTGTCCATCATCAGCCCAGAGGCAAATCCACCACACCACACACTGGAGTACGGTATTACACCACAACGGTGGCCCGAACCAGTATAAACCTTGTGTCTCTTGTGTTGTTCATCGTTTTCATCTTAGTTCACACGAGAAGATTGGACGTAGATCGGTAGGGGAGAGATCTCCACGCGCCCCCCAGTGTTCAAACCTCAATGGTCTGCCGGAACCCGAAATCAGACATATACTGGGTCCGTTCACACAAGCGCCAGGAGGCTACCGCTACCTCTATGTCGCTGTTGACAAATTCACCAAGTGGGCGAAAGTGGAAGTTGTCCGCACCATCCCGGCCGGGTCTGCAGTCAAGTTCATCAGAAGCCTCGTAAGCCGATTCGCGGTCCCTAACCGCATCATCACCGACAACGGCTCACGGTTCACTAGCAATCTCTTCAGAACATATTGTGCTAACCTTGGAACGCAGATCTGCTATGCCTGCATGGCACACCCCAGGAGCAATAGACAGGACGAACGTGCCAGCGCAGAGGTCCTGAGGGGTCCCAAGAAAAGGACCTTCAAGAAGAAGCTCGGGGCCTACGGCAGGGGCTGGCACGACGAGCTCCAGTCCGTGCTGTGGTCCATCCGCACCACCGCCACCAGGCCGACAGGCAAGACCCCGTCCTTCCTCGTCTACGGAGCGGAAGCGGTTCTCCCACACAAGGTCAGGCATCTCATGCTGGGGGAGGAACGCCACCGGGAAGCCTCGCTCCGAGCTACAAGGTACCAGCAGGCGCTGCGGCGGTACCACTGCGACAACATCCGCTCTAGGACGCTCGAGGTGGGTGACCTTATCCCGAGGCGGGTGCTCTCCAGGGAAGGGCTGCACAAGCTCTCACCCATGTGGGAGGGCCCGTTTCGGGTTGCCCACGTCTCCAAGCCTGGCTCCACGGGCCTAGAGACACAGGACGGGGTCCCCATCCAGAACGCGTGGAACATCCAACACCTCAGGAAGTTCTACCCAGTGCCTGTGAAGCAAGGCCCAGTGCCTGTACAGAATCTACGCTCGTGACACTCTCACGTAATAATGAGTGGGGTTGTACACGCCCCGGAGTCTCAGGAGTGCCGCCCTCGAGCCTCGGGGGCTCCCTCCCACGACTAGTGGCAGCAGTTAGTGAGGGAGTCCTGGATTAGGGGGTCCTCGGACAGCCAGACTATATCCTTTGACCGGATTGTTGGATTATGAAGATACAAGATTAAAGACTTCGTCCCGTGTCCGGGTGGGACTCTCATTTGCATGGAAGGCAAGCTTGGAAATTCGGATATGTAGATCTCCTCCCTTGTAACCGACTCTGTGTAACCCTAGCCCCCTCCGGTGTCTATACAAACAAGAGGGTTTAGTCCGAAGGACAACAACAATCATAATCATAGGCGAGCTTTTAGGGTTTAGCCTCTACAATCTCGTGGTAGATCAACTCTTGTAATACTCATATCATCAAGATCAATCAAGCAGGAAGTAGGGTATTACCTCCATCGAGAGGGCCCAAACCTAGGTAAACATTGTGTCCCCCGCCTCGTATTACCATCTGCCTTAGACGCACAGTTTAGTACCCCCTACCCGAGATCCGCCGGTTTTGACACCAACATTGGTGCTTTCATTGAGAGTTCCACTATGCCGTCAACATAAGGCTTGATGGCTCCTTCGGTCATCGACAATGATGCTATCCAGGGTGAGGTTTTTCTCCCGGGACAGATCTTCGTATTCGGTGGCTTCGTACTGCGGGCCAATTCTCTTGGCCATCTGGAGCAGATCAAGAGCTACGCCCCTGGCCATCAGGTCAGGTTTGGAAGCTTGAACTATACTGCCGACATCTAGGGAGACTTTTTCTTTGACGCATTTGAGCCCATGTCAGGTGCGCCGCACAGTCGCCACGAGCATGACTTAGCTCTGCCGTCGGACGGTGTTCGGGAGATCACACATGTGGCTACTTCGGCCCTCAAACCGGAAAAGATCGTGCCGTCCAAGGACGGGTGGATGGGCCCCGCCACGGAAGCCGCTCACCCAGTAGCGATAGAGACGAATACTGACTTCACATCCTATAAGACCTGTGTTGCTGGACCCTTGGATTCGTCCCCGGCCACAGGCTCCGAACTGCCTGTGTCCATGCCTATCGAATCTAATTGGGTACCGATCATGGAGTTTACCTCCACGGACAACTTTCAGCACTCGCCCTTGGGCGACGTGCTAAGTTCATTGAGGTCTCTCTCCTTGTCAGGAGACCCTTGGCCGAACTATGTCCGGCTTGAGTGGGAAGCGGACGACGAAGAAATTCATTCCCCACCCACCACCCACTTAATAGCCACTGTCAACGACTTAACCGACATGCTTGATTTCGGCTCCAAAGACATCGACGATATGGACGACGATGCAGGAGAAGAACAGGAACCACCGCCCACAGGGTGCTGGACAGCCACCTCATCATATGATATATACATGGTGGACACCCCCAAAGAAAGCGATGGCAATAAGGAAACGAAGGATAATCCCCTCGAGAAGCAATCTAAGCACCGGCATCATCGGTGCCACTCTAAGCCCCGCCATAGCAACAGCAGTGGTACCGGCACAAGAGACAATAACATTGCGGACAGTGCCGAAGACGAAGACAATACCCTCCAGCCAGGCTTCGAGCGGGAGGATGGGCAAGCTAGCCCTAATAGGCGGCAGACGGAGATTCAGAGGAAGACAATTACATGCCCCTCTTCGATGACGAGGTGAGCCTCGGGGACGAAGAATTTATCGTGCCTGAGGATCCCGTCGAGCAGGAGCGCTTCAAGCGCCGGCTTATAACCACAGCAAAAAGCCTGAAGAAAAAGCAACAACAGCTTCAAGCCGATCAAGATCTGCTAGCAGATAGATGGACCAAGGTGTTGGTAGCCGAGGAATACGAACTTGAGTGCCCAACCAAAAGTTACCCAAAGCGCAGGTTGCTACCCCAGCTCGAGGAGGAAGCATTAAAGCCTACGCTACCAGCATATCATGCGGCTGAACGGCCACCTCGTGGCCGAGACAAAGCGGCATATCAGCCCGAAGTACAGCTCGCACCCCGTCGCTAGTCAAACAAAAATACCACGGCCCATGGTAACACGCAGGACCTGCGAGAAGTATTGGAAAACAAATCAGGACATAAAAGATCGGTCTATGGATCACAGGGGCGCGCCCCAACGCGTGACAACAACCGTGACGCCGGATATACTAATAGCAAATCCGGTCGGGCCGAACACAGCAGACAAGACTCATATGAATTGTGTCGTGGTATAGCCCGGCATAGAGGCGCCGCACACCCCCTATGATTCACTGATGAAGTAATGAATCATGAATTCCCAGAAGGGTTTAAACCCATGAACATTGAATCATATGATGACACTACAGACCCCGCGGTATGGATAGAGGATTTCTTCCTCCACATTCAACATGGCCCGCGGGGATGATCTACACGCCATCAAGTATCTCCCACTAAAAGTCAAGGGGCCGGCTCGACATTGGCTGAATAGCTTGCCGACAAACTCCATCGGAAGCTGGGAGAACCTGGCAGACTCATTCCTGGACAACTTCCAGGGCTCTTATGTGTGGCCACCGGATGATGACGATTTAAGTCACATAACACAGCAGCTCGAATAGTCAGCGAGGAAATTCTGGACTCGGTTCTTAATTAAAAAGAACCAAATTGTTGACTGTACGGATGCCGAAGCCCTAGCGGCCTTTAAACATAACATACATGACGAGTGGCTCGCCCGACGTCTCGGCCAAGAGAAGCCAAAATTGATGGCAGCCCTCACCACACTCATGACCCGCTTTTGCGTGGGCGAAGATAGTTGGTTGGTCCGTAGCAACAACACAACAAGCAACCCTAGCACATCAGAAGACAGAGATAGCAATGGCAAACCCCGACGAAACAAACACAAGCACTGCAAAAATGTTGAAACGCCGAAGATACGGCAGTCAGTGCCGGATTTAGGGGCTCTAAGTCCAGTCAGCGGAATGGGCCACTCAAAAATGACAATTCGGGTCCGTCCAGTCTGGACCGCATACTCGACCGCCCATGCGAAATTCATGGCCCCCAGGAACACCAGCCAATCATACCAATAGAGAATGTTGGGTCTTCAAACAAGCCGGCAGGTCAGGTGCCAAAAACAAAGATAAGGGGTCTCAAAGCGACGATGGCGACGAGGAGCCCAGATCACTGAGTAAAAGAGGGCAAAAGAAATTTCCCCTGCAAATCCAAATGGTGAATGTGGTAAACGACACCTACACTCCCAACGCGGATTGGACACACACCCTTAGGGATGTCGACTTAACGGAACCAGTCGTCCCACAATATAAACTACGGCCGATCACCTTCAACCGCATGGATCGTCCGGTTAACACCAATCAGGGCAATCGAGCCGCACTAGTCCTCGACCCAATAATTGATGGGTTCCACCTCACACGAGTCCTTATGGACGGAGGGAGCAGTCTAAACCTACTTTACCAGGACATAGTGCGCAAGATGGGCATCGATCATGCGGTGATCAAGCCCACTAAAACCACCTTCAGAGGTATTATACCAGGTATGGAGGCCAGCTGTACAGGCTCCATCGCCCTTGAGGTATTCCTTGGATCACCAGACAATTACCGTGTCGAAGAGTTAATCTTTGACATCATCCCCTTTCGAAGTGATTATCAGGCACTAATCGGATGAACCGTGTTCGCTCGATTCAACGCAGTACCACATTATGCCTACCGTAAGCTCAAGATGCCCGGTTCGCGTGGCGTCATGACGGTTAACGGCAAGGCCGAACATCCCCTCGGCACCAAGGAGTATACCGCTGCTTTAATAGCAGAAGCTACAAGTGGCACCTTCCAACCGAACCTCGAGTCGACAGCCCGATTCTCGGACACCGCCAAAGGACTTCGAACTACTTCATGACAGGATAGCCCAGGTCGTCCAGAGCTCAATTAAACTCTCCGGCGAAGGCCAGGACAGGCCACATACCGCGCCTCAACCGCTCTGTGGCACACAAGCATTTCTTACATTTTGTTTGTAGGTTCAATTTTGCACACACCAGGATTGGCGATATGGAAGCAACTTGAACGCACAAGGGAATCCTTAGATATTCCCACGATGACCATCCGACTATACTACAGATCAGCACACAGCCTCTTCCCCCCTGGTCTCAGCAGGTTCCACAGTCATATTTTTTTATCACATTACCTATACTCACACGCATCGACATACTATTCAAATACAACATGTGGATTTATACAATACTTATCTACTGTTATTTCTTGTTGAAATTCTTTTGTCAAGTGGCATCCGTACACCGCGATATGCCTTAAATATGCCAGGGGCTTCGTTTTACCCATAATACGACAATAAGTCCGAACACCGTCATGGAAGTTCGGCACCCCGAACTTATAGAATTATATGCATCAGCTTCGAATCATGTCTTTGGTCAAATGTTGGGTTTTCCTAGCTCCCATGTTTTGCTCCCTTACGTTCCGCTATATCGGCTAAGGCGGCATAGGGAGAACTACTGCGATTGTGTCCCGGTTCTTCCGGACGAGCACCTCAGTAGAGAAAGCCGAAAACTGACTGTCATGATCGACAAGAGCTGGCCAGTTGTTCGAGAGGTTGTAAAATCTTTAAGGATTCCTCCCGCATAAAGCCATAACCAATGCAGCATGCGATGGATCTGCTTTTCTTCCGAGCAGGTGCTTATATAGCCCCTCGTTCGGTCTTCTGAATACTAGGGGCTGCGCCTACCTTCCTTTTCTAAAGCTCCTATGGCTAAGTGAGAGTGATAAAGCCCTATAGTCCGATTGCCTAGTTTGTTGTGATGAACACCTCCTTTAAAGGACCCAAAAATGGGATAAAGAGTCATCAGGTTTATCCCGAACACCCCCGTACTTCCTACGTGGGGGCAGAAGCCAACGACTTGCCAACTCTCAGGATTAATATATAAAATAGCCGTGCGGGAGGATAAACTTTTATATAACATGCAATAAATAATAGAAATGACCTTGTTCAACATTACAAAGGACAACATGATTGTATTCATGGAAATATAATGTCCTTGGTGCATTGCCTCGTCGCAAGGCAGGATCCTTTTAGGACACTTTCATAATATAATTCGGGCTTGCGGTGCTCCTTCCCCTCTGGCGGTCCCTCGGTCATCAGCTTTTCAGCATCCATCTTCCCCCAGTGCACCCTTGCACGGGCGAAGGCCATTCGCGCACCCTCTATGCAGACTGACCGCTTGATGACGTCAAGTCGAGGGCAGGCACTCACAAGCTGCTTCACGAGCCCGAATTAGCTACCTGGAATCGGCTCGGTGGGCCATAGCAGGATAATGAATGCTTTCATGGCTAGCTCGGCTGCCCTATGCAGTTCTATCAGCTGTTTCAGTTAGTAGACAAAAGGCACCGGATAATTCGGTGCCAGATACTGCGACCAAAAGAGCTTATCCGCATTGTTCCCTTCTTCGGCTCAGTAGAATTGGGCGGCATCCGATATGCTACGGGGCCGTTCCGCAAATACCCCTGGAGAAATCCGAACTCAAGGTTAGGAACATGATTTTCTCCTCAAATACTTGCTTTACATGGAAAAAAGACTTACCCGCCGCGATCGTCCTGGCCTCTTGGATCTCCTGCTGGGCACCTTGGGTTTCCCCCTGGGCATCGCGCGCGGCCAGATGAGCCCTGGCGAGTTCGGATTCTTTCTCCATTAAACTCTGCTCCAAGGTCTTGCATTTCTTCACGGACTCTTGAAGCTCCTGCTCAGCTTCAATAACCCTGGCCTCGTTCTTCTCACAAAGAGCCTACTCTGCGGCTGCCTTTTCCTCGGCCTCGGCAACATCCTTCCTTAGAGCCTCGACATCGTTCATCGCCCCTGACGCAAATAAAGAAACATATTTTATCATACTGGAAATTTGCTCGCACTAAACACTAACAAGGCTTGCGAATACCTTGCTTATATTCCAACTGCCTTTTCAACTGGCCAAGTTCTTCTTTGGCCTGCTCCACACTTTGATTCAGTACGGAGACCTCTGCAGTATGAGAGGTAGCAGCCGCTACAGACGCTTGCTTATAAAAGAAGAGAGATAGATGTCATCAAGTGAGTCTTCCTGCGAACATAAAATTGATCCTCTGTCCGCTCCATTCTTGCACCGAACAGTGTATCAGGGGATACTATCTATACTATGACACTCTTCGAAACCTCATAAAACATACCTTAAAGCCTTTTATAAGGCTGATACAGGCTTCATTCAGTCCACTCTCAGCAGGCTACATTTCCCCATAAGACTACATTTATGCTCGATAAGAGAGGCTACCAAGGATGAACAACCAGGTTGCCGGATCCCACACATACCAAGCATTTCAATCATACACACAATATGCTCGATATGTGTAAATACAACATGGCATCACAACATAACTCTATGACTCAAGTATTTATTCATTAGGCTCTGAAGAGCCAGAAAATACAAACATGGGTCTCATGACCCAACATTCAGAGCATACAAGTCAAAGCACATGCGGAAGCTTAACATGTCTGAGTACAGACATCTATAAATGAAAAAGGCTGAGAAGCCTGACTGTCTACCAGATCCTGCCGAGGGCACAAGATCGTAGCTGAGGTATCAAGCTAAACATCGAAGTCCACGTGGAACTACTAGCGAGACTAAAGTCTCTCTGCAAAACATAAATTAAGCAAATGTGAGTACAAATGTACCCAACAAGACTTACATCAGAACTATCTACATATGCATCGGTATCAACAAAGGGGGTGGTGGAGATTAACTGCAGCAAGCCAGCTCTCACTCGGTGGTTATCCTAAACTACGACTACAAGTAACTCTTTTGAGGTGGCGCACACGAGTCCACATATTCACCATATCAATACACCACTACGGATCCGCTCCCGTCTTCCTACAAGAACACCATCCATAGCACTCACGCTTATCTTGCGCATTTTAGAGTATCCACTTTCACTTGTCCATGAACTATGCAAGGGGTCCTAGTTTCCATATCCGAGGAATCCGGTTATTCGAATAGATAATGATAACCCTGCAGGGGTGTACTTCTTCACACACGCTCTCACCACTTAGCACCATGTACACATCGTGTATCTCAGCAACCTTCAAGCGGAAGCCTGGCGAGGGAGTCGGCCACAACCTGACTAACCAACAAGTCTCTAGTCCAGGTTTATCGCCTATTCGGGTTCCATCCGCAAGGAGATCCGGCCGGGGTGTCGCTCATGGCCCCAAACGATGTGATCAGGGTTCCCAAGCCCACGGGTGCCACTTGGTACACCGTGCCACTATGCCTTGTCTATCCCAAGCCCACCTGTACTGGGTGCCACTTAGGAGACTACTAGAACTACCTACAAACACCAGAAACTAGTTGCAAGTCCTGGATAGAGATCAGGTTGATTAATAAGTCGAGAGGGGCACTTAAGCATTCCAATGTGTGGTAATAACTGTTCATGGATCACAAACATAGAACTCAGTTCCTAAGGACGGCTGCAATGAGACAACCCACCATGTACTCCTACATGGCCTCTTACCGCTACCTTTACCAAATCGTGTTCACACACTTAGCTCACACACAGTAGGACATGTTCATCACCATTCCAATTCATTCCCGATGAATTAGACCTGACTCAACTCTAAGCAATAGCAGGCATGAGAAACAATCATGAATGAGTAGGCACACCAGGGCTCAAACAACTCCTACTCATGCTAGTGGGTTTCATCTATTTACTGTGGCAATGACAGGTCATGCAAAGGAAAGGGGTTCAACTACCGTAGCATGTAACAGTTGAATTGTTGTTGTCCTAATGGAGTAAAAGAGAGCAGGAGCGAGAGAGTGGGATTGTATCGGAATGAACAAGGGGGTTTAGGTTGCCTGGCACTTCCGAAGATAGTATAGTTCTTCATCAGTGTCATCGAACTCATCGCCGGAACAACATCTACTGAAGGGGGACAAATACCGGCAATAGAGAGGAAACACAATCAATGCAATGCAACAATATGATGCATGATCATGACATGGCAATATGTTATGATTTGGGCTCATGCAACAGAAAGTCATTTTAATTGAAGTGAAATTCAAAACTACATCAAATTCTATCTCCAAACCTATTTTCAAATTTGCCCTAATCATGTTTCATCCTAAACAGTGAGGTTAACTTGCTCAAACATGCATGAAATGCCATAAACAGATTCCTTGAATTTTTCTGATAATTTTTCATATATAACTTATTTCATTCTGAGCTACGATTGATTTTATATGATTTTTAGAAGTTTAGGCAAATTTCTGAAAATAAATAAATCATTTAGATTTATTTAAATTCCAGAAATAGTTACTGCATCATCATGACATCTGTGTGACATCAGCAAGTCAACAGGAGCTGGTCTAGGTCAAACCTGACCAGTGGGGCCCATTGGTCAGTGACCAAGTGCTGCCTAGGTGACAGACAGGTGGGGCCGGTCAAGGGCCACGTCAGTGAGGTCAACGCTGACGGGTGGGGCCACTATGATTAACTAAAGCTAAACAGGAATTAAACTATGGTTAGTTAAAGGCGTGGGGCCCATATGTAAGTTACTAGTGGGGTGGTGATTAGAGGGATCATTAGTGCTAATGACGGACACGTCGGCAGTCGCCGGAGCTTGGCCGGTGGCGACCAAAACGACGGCAACGCGGCTCAGATTTTATCTTCGAGCGGTGGTTTGGCGCACTGAGCACACATGGGAGGAGCTCTTGCTCGTCCGCATCCAAAGTACCGGACGGAAGGCCGCAGGGTGGCCGGAAGCAGCGCCGACGTTGAGGTTAGCGGCGGCCGGAGCTACAGGATCGACGTGTTCGGCACTACGGTGATCCATAGGACGAGTTGGTGAGTTCTACAACTTCCTAGGAAGGCTCTGAGCACATTGGTGTGCTCATACGTGAGCTGCGGCAACTATGGCCACGACTGCGCTATTGCCGATGGCGAGGAGCTCACGGCTCCGGCGGTTATGGCGGCTAGAGCACGCGTTCGACCGAGAGAATAAAGGGGAAAGACGGCGGGTCTCACAGTGAGGTCTGCAGGATGGTCAGTGGGCTGGGGGAGGCACCGTGGGCGATGAACGAGCGCCGGCAATCTCGGTTGCCCGAGGTAGAACACGACCGTGGAGGCGGCTCCACAAGGCTTCCGGGCTCGGTTTTTTCTTCTTGTCGATGTGCAGCGTCATGCTGGAGTCTATGAACGCAGTGGGGAAGCCAGCAGAGCTCGGTGGGCGCGGTGGTAGCGGGTGGCAGCGACGGGCGCGCTCGGGTGCGAGCAGAGGAATGAGGGAGAGAGAGCCAGAGGAGGGGATGAACTCGAGGGAGAGTGAGAGAGGGTCGAGGGGGCAGCGTGGTATGCGTGGAGGTGACCAGGCAGTCGAGGGGCATGCAGGCAGGGAGGAGCCGGTGCGTCTCGTCTGCGCACCGGGCACGCAGCTGCTTCTCCTCCTGGCAGGAGGATGAAGACAATGCTGCCCCTGGTGGGCTAGGCTGGCTTTGGCCAGTAGGCTGCTACAGTGGTGGGCTGTGCAGGTAGGTTCTCTCTCCCTCTTTCTTTCTATTTTAGTTTCTGTTTTCCAATTTATTTTAACTCTGTTTTGATTTAGTCTCTGCACTAAATCATTTTATATGCTTCTGATAAATTTTTGTAGGGACTATTTGGATTATTCCAGAGCCCCTCACATTTACACATAATTATTAGACATATATAAAATATATAACATATATATATATCCAATGCAAATAATTATTACATTAGTTCCAAATGCCCAAAATAATATTTATGAGCCCCTGAAAATGTTGATTTGAAATTTAGTTCTGGCCAATATTTTCAAAGAGAAACATGAACATTTTCTTGGACCCATTTGAAAAGATTTTAATGTTGATTATTTCTGAAGTGACTTCTGAGGGTTTCAACTAACCTCAATTCATCTTTCAAAATTTAGATATGATGCATGATGCTCTCAAATGCAACTAATTAAAAACAAATTCTAGGGCTGTGACAATATGCTTCTCCTGGACGGTAGAGGCCATCCACTTGCCTCTTGCTCTGGATCCGGACATTTTCAGAAGGCCTTTGTGGGCGGAGAAGACGAATGCTCAGGCACTGGAGCTCGGGCGAAGGGGAATGGATCGGGAAGAAGAAAGCATGGGTGCGAAAGGGAGTCATTATCCCCTTATAAAGGCAGAAGTCTGCGCCTCCCCACTTGCCTGGTAAACTTGCTTATTCCCCAAGCTCCGTGATTGATGGCGCGGTTGGGTTACCCACACCCGTATAGATGAGAATCCCATGATAAGGGGACACGATCTCTGCTTCGACAAGACATGCCAAGAAAACCGCCCCGCAATATGTGCAGTAGCTGGTTGAGAAAAACGGTTCGAATAATGACCGGGCCATGGCGTGATGTCATGTTATGAAAGTTGTCAGGTGATTAGATTCGTGGAAATATTATACTCTCTATGGTGGTATATGGAATTTATTTTGCAGAGCCGAACACTACTCGACAGTTATTCGGAATTTGGAGATGAACCCGCCTTGCAATGCCGAAGAGAATCTGCGCGCCGGACTCATCGTCATTGAAGCCTGGTTCAGGGGCTACTGAGGGAGTCCTAGAATAGGGGGTCCACAGACAGCCGGACTATATCCTTTGGCCAAACTGTTGGATTATGAAGATACAAGATTGAAGACTTCTACCCATGTCCGGGTGGGACTCTCCTTTGCGTGGAAGGCAAGCTTGGCAATTCAGATATGTAGATCTCCTCCCTTGTAACCGACTCTGTGTAACCCTAGCCCCCTCCGGTGTCTATATAAACCGTAGGGTTTAGTCCGTAGGACAACAACAATCATAATCATAGGCTACTTTTAGGGTTTAGCCTCTACGATCTCATGGTAGATATATTCTTGTAATACTCATATCATCAAGATCAATCAAGCAGGAAGTAAGGTATTACCTCGATCGAGAGGGCCCGAACCTGGGTAAACATTGTGTCCCCCGACTCCTATTACCATCCGCCTTAGATGCACAGTTCAGGACCCCCTACCCAAGATCCGCCGGTTTTGACACCGACACTTAGCTCCGCGCTGGCGAGAAGACAAGAAGACTAGACTAGGTGCCGCACACAACTTTTCATTTGCTTTCTGGAGTTGCCTTGCCCCTCTTTAATCAAAATTTGCTTTCCAGTGCCGCTTGCTGACCTTGCTCCTTCGATTCTGCCCCTTTTCCTGGCTTCGGTTCTTTGTTTGGCATGTACCCTCTCTCGCATCCCTCGCGAGGGGGCTGGAAAGGTGCCCCTCGGGCCCTCGTGAGTGTTTTGTCTGTTTTTCACGACAGGTGCCCCTCGGGCCCTCGTGAGTGTTTTGTTTGTTTTTCGCGAGGCACCCTCGTTCGAGCCACAAGTTGGCGCACCCTCCTTGATCCGTGCCCCTTGGGTACCGCGACACGAGGTGTTGGGTCATGGCCACGCGCAGAGACACGCGCTAGCCAGCAGGCTACAATGACGTGGACCAGGTATGGATCTCCTAGCAAATTTTCGCAGTTCATCCTCGTCAGGTACGGAGAAACGCGCGTCTTGCGAAGCGGGATCTACCTCAGGCGCATCGAGCTAAGCCATTCTATGTGCATGCATAAATCATGACGTTGCAACACAACACAGGAAGGATAAACACAACATAACAATCCGGAAATCATAGCTTGTGGCACGCCCCCGCTGGGCCCCATACTCTCCTTTCTCTAATGCAGGAAGGAAAGGAAGAACGAAACAAAAGCGAGATGCACACCTGTGGCAGGTCGCGAGGACGGGCTCGCGGCGCTCTCTTGAGCTCAGCTGGACTCCTCCTCGTGCTTCACGGGAGAGCGGCGACGAGCCGACCTGCTTCCACCTTCGAAGCGGGTGCAGCGGCGTGCCGGATGGTCATAGCCGCCGCTGCTGGAGCTGCCACCGGAAGAAAAGTCGTCATAGCTGGACAAGACATGGCCAGGCCCGCCTCCCTCCTCGTTACTGCCATCGCCAAGGCCGAGCACTTCGTCGCTGTCATTGTTCTCGGGGCAGCACCCGACGCGGTGACCATCTTCCCCAAATACCCTCACAAAGAGCGTCTTGAAGCCATCATACTTGAAGTGGAGGGCGCACGGCCTGCCTAGCTTGCGTGCGCGGGCGAACGTCTAGCAGCCGCGAGCCAGGACCGCGTTGCCCACGGCGGAGATCTTCACTGCGGCCCAGGAAGCCTTGCTACATCAGTCGTCCACCTTCAGCCAAAGACCACTTGTGTCGGTGGCTGGCAACTCGCCGACGAAGAACCGCGGGAGCTAAGGCCAGGTGCCAGCCGGGTTTATCCGACCACACGATGAACTCCGGCATCACCTCCGCCGAATGAAAAGCGGCCGAGGAGGCCGCGACCATGGTGCGCCTCCCTTCATCGATAGGACTGCCGCGACATGGACGGCCGCCACCGCGGCTGCGACGGGCCACGGCGGGGGTCGCGGGATGCTTATGGGGACGACCACGCATCGTCTTGGGCGGTGGAGAGACCGGCCCCCTGGCGAGCCTTCCCCTTCTCCGCCGCTGAGAACCTCTTCGTAGGCGCCATGGGTGTCACCGCTGGCAGTGAAGAGAGGAAGAAGAAGGAGCAGGAGAAGCACCGGAAGAGATGGGTGATGGGGGCTCCGCCCCTCTACCCATTTATAGCCAAGAGGGGGACAACCGCCGGCCTCCACAACCCAAGGTAATAATGATCTTTTCTGCATGCAGCAAGGACCTGTCAAGTCGGGCAGTTGCTGAGGCTGTGTGGGGAAGTGGAGACACCCACCTCCAATCAGTCGCCACACGCCGACCAAGGCTGCAGGCTATTTGGGCCTGCAGTGCTCCGCACTTGCTCTTTGACTTCGCCTCGAAGCCATGCCCGAGCGCGCCTTGGGCCCGGGGGCTACTGTCGGCGTTCTAGGAACGGGGGTCCCCAGACTTGCTTGTCTGCGGCCCGCGTCATGCCTCCTCTAGCGGCCCTGTACGGCCCATCTTTACCAGCATACGCCCAAGACCCTCGCGAGGGCCCATGCCTCGTGAGGTAGGTGACGCAAGACCAACTCATGGGCGGCCTCACCAGGCTAGCTCGCGAGGGGCGGATAGATCAAGGCAATGTGAACCTCGCGAGGTTCCAATGACCCAAGCCGTGACGATCAAGACCAGGCGGGCGCTAGCGCGCACAGTGTCCTTGTTTCCTCTTTCGTGTTAAGGAGTCAAGTGCAGGTGAGGAGTTCCAAGGCATCAGGCAAAGGTTTCCATATCGGTGCAACAAGACCAAGACCAGCAGGACAGAGGTCACCGTGGAGCCCAAGATAGCGTCACCACCAGAGCCTTTGGCAGGCGAAGACTAATTTTGTCAGGATAACTTGTACTAGCACTACTAGGGAAAACCATAGTAGTAGTGCGGGTTTTGGGGCTATTAGCAGCGCGGGCAGCCGCGCTACCAATAAGGCGCTACAGCTAACTATTAGTATTAGCGCGGTCTGTACACGCACTACTACTATGGACTGTATCAGCAGCGCGTTTTCAAAACGCGCTACTATTAACTAGCTGTAGCGATTTCCTTGCCCCGCGCTACTGCTATATCTTTCATCATTTCCCCCAGCTTCCAACCTCGTTTTAGCTTCAATAAAAAACAATTTCCAGATACTAGGTACTACTAGATATCAATTTCATAAAGCATTATAGGTACTAGGTAGTACTCCCTCGGTTCCAAATTACTCGTCGTGGTTTTAGTTCAAATTTGAACTAAAACCATGACGAGTAATTTGGCACCGAGGGAGTACTAGATAATAATTTCATATATACTCAACATGCATCCTCAAGCAGTACAAGGTGATATCGATGACGATCATCATATGTAGTTCTAGACAATATCGACGACGATCATCATATGTAGTTCTACATGATATAGACGACGATCATTACATGTAGTTCTAGATGATATAGCCACACACACACACATGTAGTTCTAGATGATATCAACGATGATCATCATCCTCAAGCCTGGGCGGTGGGTGTTCCTGATAGTAATTAGGATGGCCTGTCCAACACGAAGATTCTTGCCAACGAGGAATCTCTTCCACCCAACCGAGTTTAAGTGTGTGCGACTGGTTGTGTCCATGCGGTAAGTACAGGTGGTGACGGAGCCCCTTGCGGTAAGGCATAGTCCAGCTGAGCCTTCTTCATCAGGCTCGATACCACAACTCACAGATAGGTTCTTTGGCAATTTCTGAATAAGAAAAACATATCAATTAATAAATAGCCTCGCACATACTCTTGCAAATATATTTCTATTAAGTCTAGATTTCTACACTATCAAAAGACACAGTACTACGCATTTGTACTAACTAATCATGAATTCTACTAATAAGTATATATGGATTATCTACACTATTAATAGTTCATTGGATTCTACACTAATAAGAGCATTTGATCAGACTCCACACTAAAGCGTATCATCGACTAGATTCCACAAAGCATATCATTGGACTCTACACTAAGCATATCATCGAATAATTTACATTTGTAAGTATAACAATAAAGCATATATATATCATCAAATTACTACAGGCAGTACATATAACATACCATTTCATGCCGATCGACCATGGTCCTTGTCAGGCGGGTCACGAATGGCACCCCGACAAAGTCATCACGTCGTGGAATTAGGTCCCATAGGTTGCACACCTCCTCCTCGCTCAGCCTCATTCTTTGAGCTATGATGGCTTCATTAAGTGGGTTCTCATCATCTTCATCAAGTGGGTCCTCATTATCTTCATCATCTTCGTCATCTTCATCATCTTCATCATCTTCCACTAGGTTGAGATAAATGACAGCCAGGTTGGGTCTTCCTGCTCTGAAGGAGAAGCTGATCAACTCACTACCAATAAGACGCATGTGGGCAAGGAAACGGGCCCATCCATCTCCTCCAATCTGTGACATATTGCATCCTTTCTCGACCTCCATAGTGTACGGCCCCCAGGAGCCTCAAATGTCACAGTGTCTCCTATCAGCTTGTTGAATTTCAACCTCACATTGCATGGGACGATTTGTGTAAAAAAAGCAAAATGACACAATGAAGTAATGCCAACACTAAAAATAAAATAGTCGTTACATTTCATCTAATTTCTTACCGCCGCATGACGAAAACTCAGCTGGAAGTAGATGCTGAACAGCTTGCCAGTTGCAATGCTGCTGGTGCACCTTGACTTGCACAGTCGACATAGTGGTGGTGGTGCTGGCGCCATTTTCCTAAAAAAATATGAGCAAAGGATTAATGATTCACTTCACAGGAAAAAAAAACAGTAGCACATGATATTTTTGGTTCTTCCGGGAGAAGCAATTTTATGGACAAAGCATTTCGGTGGCACCTATTGCTGAAAAAACTTTTCACAAATATCTACCAAATAAGGGTACCAACTACCAAGATATTTCATCTCATCTGGCCCCTATTGCCTAAGATAATTGATTAAAAAACAAGTGGCAAATTTAACTAAATTGGCACCTACATTTTGCCAAAAAATAACTTATTACAAAAAAACAAAAGCATCTACCTATCCATGTACAGAAAATTAACAATAAAATGGTGCATACTAAATTAACTAGCCTACTAAATCCACTAGCATGCTAAATCAACTAAATCAAAATGTTCTAAATCAACTAAATCAACTAGGCTACTAAATCAACTAAATCAACTACCCTACTAAATCAACTAAATCAAGTTGTTCGAAATCAAGTAAATCAACTACATACTAAATCAACTAAATAAAAATGTTCTAAATCAACTAAATCAACTATTGTACAAAATCAAAATGTAGATGGGAGGAGGGGTTGTGGATGGAGGAGGGAGGAGGGAGAAGGAGGGGCGACTCGAGGAGGGAGAAGAGAGTAGGACGGAGGAGGAAGACGGATCGAGGAGTGGCCAGCCGACAGCGAGTGGAGGGAGGACGGAGAAGGAAGGCGGAGCGAGGAGGGGCCGGCCAGCGGCGACTAGAGGGAGTACGGAGGAGGAGGCTGGTACCGAGTCCAGCGAGGAGGAGGAGGTGGCGGCGGCGCAGGTCGGAGGAGGGGCGACGGGGGAGGACCGGTGTGGGGGGTTGAGGGGATATCGAGTGAGTGTGAGTGGATCGGATAGGTCGGAGAGTGGGGGAAATGGAATGGCTTAGCAGTAGCGCGCTATAGCAAAAGGCGCTACTTCTAAACGACCTAGCAGTAGCGCCTTTCACAAAGAGCGCACAACTGCTATGTGTCAGCATGTAAAAATAGACATCAAAAATACATTGATCATCAATGATCTTTTTGTGTACAATCTGATTTGTCAATATGAGTCCTCACCAGTTTAGGACTGTTGAAGACTCATATTGCAGCCACAAATTTTACACATAAAGTTCAATAAAGACCAAGTGGTTGTGAAAGTTTGAGAAGTAACATATTTAAGGTGGTACAAACTCTCTTCATGAAGCGAGGTGGGACTAATTTTTTTAGTAAACTTAACAGTAGCGGTTGTTATGTAAATGCGCTACTACTATGATCCCTAGCAGTAGCGCTCTTCATACAAGTGCACTGCTGCTAGAACTAGCCTCGCGACGGCGTCGTGGCAATTATAGCAGTAGCACGTCTTAGAGTGGGCGTGCTACTGATACATTCATTTCAGCAGTGAGGTTTGTGCGCGAGCACTACTGCTAGTTAGCAGCAACGCCTTATTTTAAAGCGCGCTGCTGGTAAGATTCTGTGTATAGGTTTTTCCCTAGTAGTGTAGTTGTCTCCCTTCGAATTTGGGCGTTGTTGGATCTCTTCCCGCTCAATATTTGGGAAGAGGAACATGGCCTCTATAAATAGGACTAGCCACCACCATAGCTGGGGATCAATCTGATCTTGGATCGGAGCCATTCCGTCCTTAGCCTCACGCAAGCTCACCAAGACCAAGAACACCTCTCCTTAGGAGGTTATTCTTCCCTTGTAAGTGTTCATCCACAGCCCAAGAGGCAATCCACCACACCACACTGGAGTAGGGTATTACACCACAACAGTGGCCCGAACTAGTATAAATCTTGTGTCTTGTGTTCTTTGGGTTCGTCGAGCGTGGCCGTGAGATCGTTGAGTGTGCGAGCTAGAGAGGGGGAGATCTTCGTGCGCACTGCAGTGTTCGAACCTCATGGGTTTTGCTGGAACCTGAAATCTGACAAACCTGTTAGAGGGTCTAGAGGAAGAAGAAGTTTTTGAGTCCAAGTAGCAATGTACTTTTATTGACAAACTTGTCTCCAACCGAATTTGTAAAACGGATTTCATTTCATACTTTCTGCTTCGACCTCCGAAAACCCTAGGTTTGGAGTGTTTCCGAATACTATACCATAGGTAAACACCAAAGTATGTTTGTGTCAGATTACGGGTTCCGGTAAACCCTTAAGGTTCGAACACTGGGGTGTGGACAAAGATCTCTCCCTAGCTCGCTCTCGCAACGATCTCAAAGCCTATCTCGCTGAACCCAAGGAACAAGAGACACGAGAGATTATACCGGTTCGGGCCACCTTTGTGGTGTAATTCCCTACTCCAGTGTGGTGTGGTGGATTGCCTCGTGGGCAAAGGATGAACTAGTACAGTGGATGAACAGCCTCCTGAGGTGAGGTGTTCTTGAGCTCGGTGAGCTGGTGTGTTTGCGGATGGTCCGAATGATCCGTCCTTTGCTATGTTGGTGGCTAGCCCTATTTATAGAGGCCCAGGTCCTCTTCCCAAATGTTAGGAGGGAAGGGATCCCACAACCGCAAGTTTTAAAGGGAGACAACTGGTACAAGTTATCCTGACAAAAGTTTGTCTTCGCCTGCCAAATGATCTGGTGGTGACGCCACCGTGGGCTCCGCGGTGACCTCCGTCCTGCCGTCCTGCTGGTCTTGGTCTTGTTGCTCTAATATGGAAACCTTTGCCTGATGCCTCAGGACTCCTTACCTGCGCCTGCTTCCTTAGCACCAAATAGGAAACTAGCACTCTGCACCCGCTGGCGCCCGCCTGGCCTTGGTCTTCATGGCTCATGTCACGCAGACCTCGCGAGGTGCCCCTTGCATAGATATTTCCGCTCCTCAGGAGCCAGCCTAGCGAGGCCGCCCCTGGGGAGGTCTTGGTGTCGTTCGCATCGCGAGGCTTGGCCCCGCGCGAGGCTCTTGAGGGGTTGCTGATGAAGATGGGTCGTACTAGGCTGTTGGTGGGGCTACGCCCTAGGCTGCAGGCAGGCAGGTCTGGGTACCCCCATTCCCAGGACGCCGACAGTAGCCCCCAGGCCCAAGGTGTGCTCGGACTTGGCTTCGAGGCGAAGCCAAAGGCCAAGTGCGGAGTGGAGCGGGCCCCAACCGCTTGCGGCCTTGATTGACCCATGGCGATTGATAGGTCGTGGGCGTCTCCACTTCCCCATGCTGCCTCGTCAACTATCCTCGACTGAAAAAAGGCTGGCGCGCGCCGTAGAGCCTTCATTGCCTTCCTTTTCCTTGCTGTAGATTCTCCTTCTCGCCCCAAGAGACTCCAGATCCACACAAACCCCTCTCCGAGCCTACAGTCAATGGCATCCAACAAGGCGAAGGCCGCGTACTCGCCTTCCTGGTACAAGCCGGCCATGAGTGTGCCTAGCATCTTGGAGAAGAACCTTGCTGCCATGCTCCTGATGACGGCGGACATCACCAACAAGGAGGGAAAGACCACGTTTTGGGCTGGCTCTGACGAGGCGGAGCCCTCAGGCAGTACCTTCTACCCCTTCTTCATGAATAGGACTTCTTCTATGTCGTCCTTAGCCACTACAAGTTGCAGGCCCTTCATCTCCATCCCAACTCCGTTCTCCTCTTGTCAATTTTCACCTTTTATTGCGAGGCATTTGTGGGGGTGATGCCGTCCGTGGCGTTGCTTCGCACTTCTTCTACCTCGGGGTACGCCAACTTCATTGTGGCCAATGGGACCAACGCGATCTTGAAGGCTGAGGGCTTCATGAGCAAGTGGGTCATGATGGATGCCAAGTGCGTCCACCCTCAATTGGTGCTGCCGACGGAGATGCCCTCAACTCATGTCAGTTGGCTCTACACAAAGCTTACTGACCCTCGGGCAAAGCAGGTGCTGGAGAAGATGACCGCCAACGTGAAGCCTGATAACCCGAGGGCAGAGAAGCTGATGGGGGCCATGCTCGTGAAGGAGTTCCTGGCGCAGCGTGTTGCCCCGCTCCAGGTGTGCTTACGCCCCCTGTGGAAGCTTGGGGATGAGGGGACGACATCCGTCTTTGCCCGAATGCCCTGTCCGAGGAGGAGCTGGGCGCGGCCATCCGTCTCCTAGTTGGGGACTATTTGGGGTACCTGCCAGACTCCCATATTCATCTGTACCGCCGCCCAGATGGGGCGAAGGTAGCTGCCGCCATGCCTGTCTTCGATGGATGCGGGCTCGTGCCGCCAGCGCCTTCTGAGGCCACGAAGGAGGCGACCCCGGTACTAGTGTCTTCTAGTGATCCAGCGAGGAGGAGAGGCTTGACTCGGAGGCGACCATGGAGGGGGAAGGGGAGACTTCTCCCCTCGCGGCGGACCTCCTCCGCACCATCCCCGACGATTACGAGGCCGGTGACTATCCGGTAAGGAAGTCCCAGGCCCCCGCCGGAGTCACTATGAGGTCCAGGAGCACCCCCCCAAGAAGCCGTCGGCCGCGGTCCTGACGAAGAGCAGGTCGGCGCTGGTCTCCCAAGGTGGCGCCCCTGTCCTGACATCGACTGGTGGTACCACAGGGCCGGCTGCAGCGACCTCATCCGCTCCTGGGAGTCGTGGGTCGGTGCCCCAGGCGGCGAGGCATCCGGGTTCCGTTCTTCTGAAGAGGTCACGGGACTACGCCACCGTGGACCAGTAAGCACCTCGTCATGATCTTGTTCTTGCTCCTACTCCTTTCATTGCTTCCTGATGGTCTCCTCTTGCACCGCCAGGACGACGCTAGCAGCAAAGAAGAAGAGGGAGGGAGAGGCCTGTCCTGGCCGCACCTCCTTCGGCGCGGAAGGGCGGCAACAGGCCCCACACTTATCCAGCCCGGTCATCCTCGCAAGACCCAGAGGACCAACCCCAGGATAGTGCAACCTCCACAGCCAAGCCAGCTCCGGAGGCGCCCGCTCTCAGCTAGCCAGCAGAGGTCCCACAGGCCTAGGGGTTCCTGGCCTCTTCTTCTGGAGCCATCAACTCGTAGATCTTGGTCACGACGCTATCTCCTCCTCCTCCTGCACCGCTAGCCCGCGGTTCTTCTGCTACGCCTAATGCCCTGGAGGGGGCTCTTTCTGTGCTGACACGGCTCCGAGATGACCGTCAGGGCTCTGACCATCACCTGATGGCAGGGCGCATGGAGCTGATCTCAGGTTGGCTGGACTTCGACGAGTCTGTCAGTGCGGTGCTAGGCAAGGCCATGGCAGCTTCCGAGGAGGACAAGCGGGCTGCTGACCAGGCCGCGGCCGCCTGCGAGGTGGCACTGAAGGATGTCGAGGCCGCTAAGGAGCGCTATCGGGCAGCCGAGGTCAAGCTGCAGAACCTGCACAAGTAACGGGCTATCGCGGAGAGCGACCGCCTGAAGGAGAGGCTGAAGGCTCAAGAGGAAGTGGTGGCCGGTCGCAAGGCCTTCAAGTCTCTTTAGGAGAGGTCCTGCAAGGCACTGCAGGTGTAACGCCCTCGATGCGGCTATATCTCCCACGTGTCGAAGCACGACTTAGAGGCATAACCGCATTGAAAGCAATGTCGCAAGTGAGGTAATCTTCACACAACCCATGTAATACATAAGGGAAAGAGATACATAGTTGGCTTACAATCGCCACTTCACACAATACATGAATAAAGCATTACATCATCCAGATACAATCAAGGTCCGGCTACGGAACCAAAATAAAAGACGACTACCCCAAAAGCTACACAGATCCCCGATCGTCCCGACTGGGCTCCACTACTGATCAACTAGAACGAAACAACACAAAGAACAAGATCTTCATCGAGCTCCTCCTTGACCTTTGTTGCGTCACCTGCTTGGTAACATCGACACCTGCAAACTGGTTTTGGAAGTATCTGTGAGTCACGGGGACTCAGCAATCTCACACCCTCGCGATTAAGACTATTTAAGCTTATAGGAAGGGTAAAAGGTACGAGGTGGAGCTGCAGCAAGCGACTAGCATATATGGTGGCTAACATACACAAATGAGAGTGAGAAGAGAAGGCAAAGCACGGTCGAACAACTATGATCAAGAAGTGATCCTAGAACAACCTACGTCAAACATAACTCCAACACCGTGTTCACTTCCTCGACTCCGCCGAGAAGAGACCATCACGGTTACACACGCGGTTGATGTATTTTAATTAAGATCGACTTCAGGTTTTCTACAACCGGACGTTAACAAATTCCCATCTGCCCATAACTGCGGGCATGACTTTCGAAAGATCAAAACCCTGCAGTGGTGTCCCAATTTAGCCCATCACAAGCTCTCACGGTCAACGAAGGATATTCCTTCTACCGGGAAGACCCGATCAGGCTCGGAATCCTGGTTACAAGACATTTCGACAATGGTAAAACAAGACCAGCAAAGCCACCCAGATGTGCCGACAAATCCCGATAGGAGCTGCACATATCTCGTTCTTAGGGCACACCGGATGAGACAAGATGTCGGGTAACCAACCCAGGGTTGCCCCTGGTACCCTCGGACATTGCTCAGTTGTACCAACACTTAGAGAAGCACTGGCCCGGGGGGTTAAAATAAGATGACCCTTGAGCCGGCCGACTCAAGGGAAAGAAAAAGGCTCGGTGGCAAATGGTAAAACCAATGTTGGGCATTGCTGGAGGAGTTTTATTCAAGCCGAACTGTCAAGGGGTTCCCATTATAACCCAACCGCGTAAGGAACGCAAAATCCGGGAACATAACACCGATCTGACGGAAACTAGGGCGGCAAGAGTGGAACAAAACACCAGGCATAAGGACGATCCTTCCACCCTTTACCAAGTATATAGATGCATTAATTAAATAAGAGATATTGTTATATCCCAACAAAAATATCCTTGTCCCAACAAGGAACAAACTCCAATCTTCACCTGCAACTAACAACGCTATAAGAGGGGCTGAGCAAAGCGGTAACATAGCCAAACAATGGTTTGCTAGGACAAGGTGGGTTAGAGGCTTGGCTTAACAATATAGGAGGCATGATAAGCAAGTGGTAGGTATCGCAGCATAGGCATAACAAAAGAGTGAGCATCTAGCAAGCAAAGATAGAAGTGATTTCGAGGGTATGGTCATCTTGCCTGAAATCCCGCAAGGAATAAGAACGAGTCCATGAAGAAGATAAATGGACGTAGTCGAATGAATCCTCACAACACGACGTTATCGGAACCAACTCGAAGAAGCAACACCGGAAAGAAGCAAACAAGCATGGTTAACAACCATCACATAATCATGGCATGATGCACAATCAAGTATGATGCATGTCCGGTTTAATGAAGCATGGCATGGCAAAGTGCACAAGCAACCCTACAAATTAAGTGGAGCTCAATATGCAATGGATCACCACGTGACTTATTTAGTTCGATCTTGTTTATGTACCCCACAATATTAAATGTTGTTAAACATGGCAAGACGGTGAAGCAAAGTAAAACTACCTATCTAGTCAAGTTTAAATGAGGCCGGAATAACAAAACAACAAATCCGGAAACTCCTCATGTGCATATATTAGCTTTGGTACTGTTCTGCCCTAAACACAATTTTAGAGTTGTTAAACATGCAAGGTGAAGACACCATGTTAAACTAGGCAATTTTCTACCCCATTTACATATAAAGTTTGTTACAAACCGAGCTACGGTTAAATAGTTATGAATTAAATCATTTTAACATGGCATATGAGCAAAAATTAGTCAAACAACATATTAAGCATTTCAAACATGGGTGAAAGTTCCATATTATGAAACTAGACAAAATTCTAAGCAACTTTCATATTAAGTTTGTTTAATTCCGATGTACGGTTGATGAGTTTTTTATATGCATGAAGTGCAAGGGTTTTCCTACAAATATGTAAATCCCTGGTTATTTAACAAATTCGCAGAACCAAAAAAACAACCACTAGGCCGAAACTGCAGGCTGGCCCAATAGTAGAAATAAAACGAAAGGAGGGGTGCTGTGGGTGGCCTCACCCATGGGCTTCGGCCCACAACGGAGAGGAGAGGGGCGCGCTGGGCCTCGCTGCAGGAAGCGACCCATGCGGGCACGAGGAGGCCGGCCCGGTCTCGCAGAATCGAGACGAACAGGGCAGCGGTTCGATCTGGAGTCTGCCAATGCGGCAGGGGCGCTGCACTCTGCTCCTTCCGAACAGCAGCGCAGGGAAAGAAGGGGATGCAGCGGCGGACTCGGCGGCGTAGGACTTGCAACGGCGTCTAGGCGGGCCATGGCGCCCGGAGGAGGTCCGGCCAGTCTTGGAGGAGATTGAGGCGTCGACGGCAGCTCGAAGCAAAGGGCCACGGTGGAGGAGGAGGTCGGGACGACGCGGAAGGCACAGGAGCTCGCAACGCTCGGGCGTGAGGCAGAGCTAGGTTTGGCGCAGTCCATGCAGAGGAATCTCAGCGCTGCAGGCTGGGCACCGAGCAGGCAAAGCGGCGACAAAGTTCAGTGAGGGGCACAGCACAGGCGAGGCTCCAGCCGAGGGTCGACGGGGCATGAAGCAGGGTGGCGAACTTGCGGGGCAGGTGGCGAGCTTCTGCCGTGGCGCTGGTTCACTGTGAGAAAAAGGAACAAGACAAGGGGGATGGTTAGAGAGGAGCAACGTGATCAGAAAAAGGAAGGAGAAGGCGCAGAGGAATGGCGACGCGACCTGGGCATCTCACCGGCCCGGCATGAACGGGAAGCTGGAGACGAGGGAGCAGAGCGGGTCGGTCGAAGGCGGTGGCTTCAGGGTAGGGGAGCTCGAGCTCCTTCTGCTGGGCCTCGACGCAAGAGGATAGGAGGCTGGATCTCGCGCGGCTTGGTTGGATCAATTGGAAGGCGGAGGAGATTGGCTTGTGCTGAAAATGAGGGGGTTGGTCATGTCGGCTGGGTGGAGTGGATGGATCTGGGAGGATCCCGATGGAGATGGTGAGTGGGTGGCGGCGGCGAGATGAGAGGGATGGATGGGACAGGCTAGGACTAGGGTTTTGGACTGCTATATATAGTAGGTGGCTAGAGTTAGGGGCTATCTTCTCCCTCCGATCAAAATCGGACAGTCGAAAAAAAATGTTAGAAAATCCAATTAACAAAACGGAGACGTTTTGTAGATGTTTGGGGTGATCCGGACACAACGGTACGACTGTCCAGGTCGGGTTCAGGACAACTTCCGGACGCGCACGAGGGGTTTGATGCACTGTGCAGAGCTGGTTTCGGGGCCTGGCGGTTGACAGCGGACTGTGCAGAAAGCTCTGGACTGAGAGAAGAGAAGAGAGAGAGACCCGGCGACTGTCTCCGGAGACCGAAAACGTCTGACATGTGCCCAGCTATAATGCCGCTATAGTTTAACGGTTGGGCTATCAAACGAACTCTGAATGCGGTGAAACTTGATAGGCGGTCTACCTACACTATAATAAGAGCACACGCCAACTTTCATCCCATTCCGAGAACATTTTCTGGCCACTTATAAAATACTATTTCGGACATGCCGCGGGCGCGTGCAAGTGTGTCTCGGCTCAGAACGGATAACAGACAGAACTGGGGGAACCCGGACGGATGCAAGTTTTGAAAAACATGATGATGCAATGCACATGATGACATGACAAGATGCAACATGCAAGCGAATGACATGGCAACGACAGCGAATACTGGAGGACACCTGGCACATCGGTCTCGGGGCGTTACAGCAGGGGCTCTACGGAAATGGTTCGGAGAAGCCTTTCGTGACTGACGACGACGGCCCCGCCCAACTGCTTCCTCAGCTCGTCACGACGCTTGAGGATGTCGTTGACGGAATCGACACCATGGTGAAGGGGGGAGCGCGCGCGCTTTCCTCATCGGCCCTGACGCGCGTCCTCAGCCACCTTCACCTTCGTGAACCCAATGCCGACCTTGGTGTTCTACTCGAGCCTGTTGATGAGAAGCACCGCGAAGCCGCTGCAGAAGCTGTGAGGGCCAGGTGGAGGCCTTGCTGAAGAAGTTTCTTGCCGTCAACCTCGCGCCTCCAGCTGTTGATGCCGCTGATCCCTCGACCAAGGCCGACGGCATGGGTGACGGCAATGCTGCCGACGAGCAGTCGCTTCCGGATGAGGGCACCCAAGGCTGAAGAGGAGGCTTGTTGATGGTGCTTCTTCCTGCTTTTACTTCCCTGCCAACTTTCCTGCAACATGCAATGTGCCTCGTGGAGGCGTTAGAACTCTTGTTTGGTGTTTAAGGAACGACATGTTTAGTAATATCTTGCTAAGATTCCGTGACCTCGTTCCCGTTTGCTTGATGTTCTACGTCGGTAGGGCCCGTCCGTGCGCATACCTCAGCAGCCGTTGGACCGTATGGATCACCAGGACGGGACCAAGGGGTGAGGGGATACGTGGCTAGTTTGGCTCCTGAGTCGCGATGCTCAGGAGTCCCCCTTGACGCGCAAACAGCTTGCGAGGAGGAGATGCAAAAGTAGGCCTTAGTGTTCTACGTCGGCTGATCCCAACCCCGCGCATACCTCAGCTGCCGTTGGACCATTCGGATCACCCGGACGGGACCAAGGGGTGAGGGGCTACGTGGCCAGTTAGGCTCCTGAGTCGTGATGCTCTCGAGTCCCCCTTGACGCGCAAACAGACCTTCATACCTATCCTCGCCGAGGTCCCGCTCGGGAGGGGCGCACGACGACCAGGTCTGAGGGACCTGGTAGGGAGATGTATGCTAGGCGTGACCTGAGCATATCCCCCGTGCCCAGCCCCCTCGCGCAACTCTCCCCAGGGTAAAGCGTTGCCGTGAGGCTGGAAACTAAGCCGAATGGCTCCCTGAGGTTGATGCGGCCAAGGGGCCACCCTCAGTTGTTTGTCACCAGCGCGGAGCATGGCTCTTCCGCAATTGCACGGGCATAGCCGCTCCTCGACCATGTCGACTGCCAATGCGGAGCATGGTGCTTCCACTAGTGCGTGGGTGAGGGCTCCCTTTATGAGGAGCCCCCGGGGCGTGTATAGCCCCGCCCTGACACGTGGCTTGCACGGTAGGGCTAGACAAGGTGTGTCTGGGCACTCGTCAGCTAGTGCTGGACTCACGAGGCCCTACCTCAAGGCGGGTTGCGCCTGGTCTTGATTCTTGATGGTTGTGGTGGTCCGGAGAGATGGTGAGCCAACCTGCGCCGGACGAATCTTTTGAGGTGATCACATGAGAAGGCCAAACACCAACGACCCCAGGAGGTGACGTGAACGGGGCCCGCCCGCCAGACAGAGCTTAGTCGTTGGGTTTATCGATGCTGCAGGGACGGACCCGAGCACAAACGCCGTGCCTAGTCTTCTCATGCAAAGAATCCTCAAGAAAGACAACCGGCGCGCGGCTCCCGCAGTGGCGAAGCACCTGGTCGCGCACCCTAGCTTGTCCGTCTGCGATTAGCCCATGCAAGAACAAGGCACCAAGGGCCATGGGAGGTGATGTACACGGGAGCGGGCCCGCGAGCCATAGCTCGGCCTCTTGGGTTTGGCGACACTGCGGGGATGGAACCGAGCACAGACGCCATGCCAGTCCTTAATCATGGGGCGGTCGTGGGCATGTTTGCGAGGGCGTGCAATGTTCATGTTATCGAAGTACCAAACAGGCAGGTGATAATCATAAGGCAATTCATGCAAGAGGGCAAGCTGGTTCAAATAGATGCAAGAACGATACATGCCACTGGGACGGACCAGAGCGGCCTGGGATGATGTAGCCTGTGAGGCGCTCCCAACAGAGTAAGCTAAAGATGCAAAAAGGATACATGCCGCAGGGACAGGCCCGTGCGACTTGGGCATAATGCTGCCCGAAAGGCGCCCCGAACTGAATGAACTGGAAAGAGTAACCTGATACCGTAGTTGGAGTGGTGTCGGGGTAGCTGAAGATGCATGCCGGAGAAGTTGCTCCTCATGAGCCGCCAGGGTCTGGAGCTTCAGGAGGCTCTACAGGCCCAGGTGGCTCCTGAAGGACTATCACGATCTCTGCCAGGACTGCGTGATGCCTAGCCTCCTGAGCTGCCAGAATGCTCCGCATGTGGCGCTGGAAGGTGACAGCCGCGTTCGGTAGGCCGAGAGGCATGAAACGTTGCTGTGAGGGGGACCCTCGCACCGTCCAACACGCGAAGGCCAGAAACGTCCCTGAGACACGGCCCTGTTGAGCCCTAGAATGTCGACGCAAACGCATAGCCCGCCGTCCTCGCCAGGACGGAGAGCTGCGCTGGGTGGTGGGCGACGGTCGCCACGTATGGTCCTTACATCTTGAAGCTCTCGGATCGCCTTGGTGATGAACTCCTGAGCACAAAGCGTTTCATGCCTGGTGCCCTCTTGAGGGAAACATGAGGAGAAGCATGCCTCCACATGGTGCCTGCTGGCCTCCCTCATGACGTTGGCTAGGTCTGAGGCCCTCCAGAAGAGAGCCCCCGAGCCCAGCCTGAGGAGGGCGCCAAGCATGCCTTCCTATGCGAGGGAAGGAGGCGCCCCATCTGCAGGCGCAGGTCCTGAGATGGTGCCACTAGAGATGCCGCCCTCCTGAGGCTGTTGACGGAGTAGCTGCTTCTTCTTCTTGGGGTTGGCCTTAGGAGGGTATAGGGTGCCTTTGTTGTCGGGGTCTTCGGTCGCTGCAGCTTGGTAAGCGCACTCGAGGGAGCACACCGCATCTCTTTCTTCACAGGGGACCGTGATGATGCCACCGCTCCCCCGCATCTTGTGGATGTTGTAGCCATGGTGAGTCACTGCCATAAACTTGGCCAAGGCTAGATACCCAACGATGGCGTTGTATGGAAGGCGGCTGTGGGCGACGTCAAAGTCGATGAGCTTGGTGCGGTAGTTGTCACGCTGGCTGAAGGTGACAGGGAGGCGGGCCCATCCTATCGGGGTGGTGGAGCCGTCGGTCACTCCTTAGAAAGGCTTGGTAGGCTGTGGCTGATCGTATGGCACCTGGAGGCTGTCAAATGTCTCGATGGACAAGACATTGAGCCCTGCAGCACTGTCGATGAGGGTCTTGGTGACTTGAACATTGCTACTAACGGGTGAGCAGAGCATCGGGAGGGCACTGGCGGTCGCCGCGCACTTGGGATGGTCTGGCGAGCTGAAGGTGATGGCGCACTTGGACCACCTGAGCGGGCACGTTGCCTCGAGCCTGGGAAGGGCCGCGTTCACCTCACGAGCAAACTGCTTGAAGGCAGGCTGAGAGGCTTGGGCTTGAGCTCCCCCTAAGATACAGGCGATGGTGCATGGCTCCTGGAAGCCCCCAACCCCCTCGTCTTGATGGTGGTCGTCGTTCCTTCTTGGTGGGGGCGGCAATGGAGGGAGGCCGGTGTTGACCTGCGGGTGGTCCTCACGAGGCTGGTCTTTCCAGGCGCCCTCACGAGGTTGGTCCTGCCAACGGTCCTCACGAGGCCGGTCATGCCACTCCTGGCACGGGCCGCGATCGTCCCAGTGTCCACCACTTCGTCCTCCTCCTCGGTCGTTGCACTCAGGGCGTCGACCGAAGTGCCCATCTTAGATGGACCTAAGACTGACAGTCGCTAGTGTTGTGGCTGTGAACATTGTGGAAGGCGCAGAATGGGCAGCTGTCCTTGGATGATTCGGGGTGGTCGCAGCCCCGCTTCATCTCTGGCTCCGCCGCGAGCACGGCAGCCCCCTTGCACTTCACGTGCTTGATCTTTGCCTTCTTGTCCTCCTGGTCAGCAGCTAGGAGCTCGAGGAGGGAAAGGCGTCCTTCCTCAGCCCTTGCACACTTGGTCGCCGTATCGAACATTTCCAGGGTCGTGCATAGATCCTCGTTTATGGCGAGCTCCTCCTTCATCTTGACGTCACGGACGCCATCGGAGAACGTAGAGGTGATGGCCTCGTCCGTCACCTTGGGGATCTTGAGGCGAACGCTATTGAAGCGCTGGATGTACTTCTATAGGGTTTCCCCTGGTTGCTGCTTGAGTGCCATGGGAAACCAGTTCGCCATGACCTTCTCGGCTCTTCTGGCTGCCTCGATGCTCAGCTCGTAGTGCTGCAAGAACTCCGTCGAGTTGGAGGTGTTGCCGTAGCGCGGAGGCAGGTCTGGCTTGAACTTGCCTTCCTAGACGAGGCTGCGCTGGTCAGGAGTAAAGGCATGGCAGCCTGCTGTGGTCACCGGATGTAACACCCACAATGCGGCTATATCTCCCACGTGTCGGGGCCCGACTTAGAGGCATAGCCGCATGGTAGGCTTGTCACAAGAGGGGTAATCTTCACACATCCCATGTACTGAATAATAAAGGGATAAAGAGTTGGCTTACAATCGCCACTTCACACAATACATAATCAATCCATACATCATCCAAGGTACAATCAAAGGTCTGACTACGGAACCAAAATAAAGGATGACAACCCCAAATGCTACATCCCCGATCGTCCCAACTGGGCTCCACTACTGATCACCAGGAAAAGAAACATAATAACGACCCAAGTCTTCGTCGAATTCCCACTTGAATTCGGCACCATCGCCTGCACTGGTATCGTCGGCACCTACAACTGTTTGGAAGTACCTGTGAGTCACGAGGACTTAGCAATCTCACACCCTCGAGATCAAGACTATTTAAGCTTATGAGTAGGAAAGTGAAGTGAGGTGGAGCTACAGCAAGCACTAGCATATATGGTGGCTAACATACGCAAATAAGAGTGAGAAGAGAAGCAACGCAACGGTCGAGAAGCTAGAAGTGATCCTAAAACTACTTACGATCAGGCATAACACAAGACCGTGTTCTCTTCCCGGACTCCGCCGAAAAGAGACCATCATGGCTACACACATGGTTAATTCAATTTAATAAAGTTAAGTGTCAAGTTCTCTACAACAGGATATTAACAAATTCCCATCTGCCACATAACCGCGGGCACTACTCTCGAAAGTTTATACCCTGCAGGGGTGTCCCAACTTAGCCCATCACAAGCTCTTAGGGTCAACAAAGGATATTCCTTCTCTCAGGAAGACCCTATCAGTCTCGAAGTCCCGGTTACAAGACATTTCGACACTGGTAAAACAAGACCAGCAAAGCCACCCGATGTGCCGATAAATCTCGATAGGAGTCGCACGTATCTCGTTCTCAAGGCACATCGGATCGGAAAGACATCGGGTTGGCATAGACCCTACTTGCCTAGGGGCGCCGGACATCGCCCAGTTTGGACCAACACTCACAGGAGCACTGGCCCAAGGGTTTAAAATAAAGATGACCCTTCAGTCCACAGAACCCAAGGGAAAAGGCTTAGGTGGCAAATGGTAAAACCAAGGTTGGGCCTTGCTGGAGGAGTTTTATTCAAAGCGAACTGTCAAGGGGTTCCAATAACACCCAACCGCGTAAGGAACGCAAAATCAAGGAACATAACACCGGTATGACGGAAACTAGGGCGGCAAGAGTGGAACAAAACACCAGGCATAAGGCCGAGCCTTCCACCCTTTACCAAGTATATAGGTGCATTAAAGTAAATAAGATATAATAATGATATCCCAACAAATCCATACTCCAGCATGGAACAAAACTTCAACTTCACCTGCAACTAGCAACGCTATAAGAGGGGTTGAGCAAAAGCGGTGACATAGCCAAACAATGGATTGCTAGGAAAGGTGGGTTAGAGGCTTGACATGGCAATATGGGAGGCATGATAAGCAAGTGGTAGGTAGCGCGACATAGCAATAGAGCGAACAACTAGCAAGCAAAGATAGAAGTGATAGCGAGGGTATGGTCATCTTGCCTGCAAAGTTCTCAGAGTTGTCGAAAGCTTGATCTTCGATAGCGTGCTTAACAGGTTCCTCGGTCACGTACTCGTCTCCCGGCTCTACCCAAAGCAAGAACACAAGCAAAGTACCAACAATTAATCATGGTGCAATGCACAAGCAACATGATGCAATACAAGGCATGATATGCAAGACATGATATGCAATGCAATGCGTGCTCCGGAAGGGAAAGAATGATCAAGGCATCAACTTGGCAAAACAAGTATGCCACTAGAAATATAAGATGATTTCAGTTGATATCGATATAAAGATCACCGGAAACGGATGCACGGTTTGCAAATGGCAAGCAAATCAAAAATGACGCGGAACTGCGATTAACAGCACGATGCCACTTAGAATGCAACACGAAACTAAGCTACTGCCCTCCAACATAGCAACAAATCATATGGCAGTGATTTACAAGAGATGCTTGACAAAACATGAACATTGAGCTAGGGCTAAAACACACTAGAACAGGTTCAAACAAGCATGGCAAAAGCGCAAAAGATATCAGCTTCACAGACTTAGTGAAAATACTAACATGGCATAAATAGCATAAGGAAGCAATGTTTAGAGCTAGCAAACAACATGCTACAGGAACATATAATAGCAAACCAAGACATGGAATGATTCTACTAAAAGCATAGAACAAAAGTCCCTTACTGAGCATGAGCCAAAAAGGCACAAAAGATATGATGGAGCCCATGTAAACATAGCAAGTTTTATTAACAGTTTCAGACTTAGCAGAACATAGAGCATGGCATAAACAGAATTATGATAGCAACTTTGCGAGCTCAAACCACTCACTACAAATAATTTCATGACAATATAAGCATACCAATAGCAAGATGACATCTTCATGAAGCTAACCATGGCAAGAGCAAGTTCATAGGATGCATGGATCACTAGCAACAACCATGGCAATATTGATTAACATGTTAACATTCTGCCAGGAACATTTTATAGCAAAAGTAGAGCCAGAACTAGACATGCTAGAGCACTCCATAATTACAAACGGTGGCATGGATGGATATAGCATAACCACATGTCCAGAACATCCTTACTAAAGTATCCCAAAACAAGCATGAATATCACTGTAGCATCAAGTTTACATGGCATCAAAATAATAACAGGAAAAGGACTTAGCAAAATCCTAAGTCCCTGAAAACAGCAACATTGCGTAGGCTACTTTGCATGCTTGTGCTAGTCACCACATAGATCACAAAATTACAAGATAAGGACCCCTATAAAGATGGCATGGTGTAGTTCAAAACTCATGTAGACCTCAAGCTCATATGATGCACACATCAAATGCAACAAAAATGACAAAACCTCATGATCTGATAAGTACTAGCAGTTAACATTTTAGAGCACCCTTGCATCAATGAAAATGGCATCATAATGAACACTAACATGCATGGATATGCTACTGGCATGAAGAGCTCAACGAGACGAACAATTCGACATATCATATGCATAATCCGGATCAACGAGCACGGAGATACGATGCGATGAACATGGCATTAAAGCATAAGGAGGTTTGGGACGTAGAGAAATTCGACCTCGAGGGGAAAAGTCAAAGCCCAGAAACTGAGGCGGGGCCGACGATCTCGCCACACTTGCAGGCTGCGGCAGCCGGAGTTGGTCGGGGAAGTACGCCAGTGAGGAGGCGAGGCGGATCCCGTCGACTGGCCACCGGATCTGACCGGAGTTGGTCGGGCAGCGCTGGGCGGGCGATGACGCGGCCAAGCGGCGTGGGAGCGCTAGCTAGGTGGCGCAGATCCGACGTGGCGTCGAGGAGGTGGCCGTCGGGGAGGCGAGGCGGCGGCGATGGAGGCGCTCGCTAGACAGGCGGCGGCGGGCGTTGACCTGGCGCGCGGAGGCGCGGGCGGCGACGTGGTCCGAGAGGGCCTCCCACGGGCTCGGGCGGGCCGCGGTAGCGCGGGGCATACGGGGACACGTGGCGCCCTCTCACTGGTGCGGGGCAGCAGCGGGATTTGTTCGACGGCGTGCAGACATGTCCGGTGGCGGCGGGGAAGAGTTCTAGGGTTTCATCTACGCGAGAAAAATGGAGAAGGGCACATATTTATAGGTAGAGAGAGTTTGGTGTGTCCAAATGAGGTGCAGTTGTCAGGACCCCGACTCGATGTCACATCGATCTAGCCGGTAACACCTCATATCACTTTGCGGCCTCACGCACGGTATCCCCACGGGTGTCGCCTTACCTTTGCCCGGGACCGTTTGCGCCTTTTGGCTCACGTATATGATAGTGTCGCTAGCATCCATATGATAAGGAGCCCGGGCTGACATGACTAGTCGTAAACCCAAAGTGGCACAGACTTACAGGGACAGGCATCCATGACCCAGCTTCGAACGTGTCGGTCATCAGCAAGTGGGTCCGGGCTGTAGCACTGGGCTAGCAGGACTCCGGTAAACCGGGCTGTAGCGGGCTAACAGGACTCCGGTCATACAGTCATACAAACCAGCAGCGGAAGTAACTTGTCTGAGTACAGACAACTAGTAAAATAAAAGAGGCTTGGAAAGCCTAGCTATACTACATGGTCCTTCACAAGCTCAGGATCACCACCTGGGCCTTTAGCCTACTCGTTGATGTCAACGTCTACATAGAACCCATCAGAAGGGGTTGCAACGTCTTCTGTAAAAACATGTAAATTATAGCAACATGAGTACAAAGGTACTCAGCAAGACTTACATCAGATCCTACATACATGCATAGTATCAAGAAGGGTTGGTGGAGTTATTGCAGCAAGCCAGCTTTGACTCTTGGCTAGGCTATCCTACGATACTCCAACTTGAAATGGTTTTGCGCACACGAGTCCACTACTCACCAATTCAATACACTATCGAGGACCCGCCTCCGTCTTCCTACGGAAGAGCCATCCTCGGCACTCACACTTATCTTGAGGCTTTTAGTAGTTTCCATTTACTTGTCTATGAACTGTATAGGCAACCAAGTAGTCCTTTACCGCGGACGCGGCTATTCGAATAGATCATGATAACCCTGCAGGGGTGTACTTCTTCATACACGCTCTCACCTCTTATCGTCGTTTACACGACATGTACTCGGCAACCTTCAAGCGGAAGCCCAACGTGGGTGTCGGCCACGACCTACCTAATCACCTAAGCCTCCAGTCCAGGTTTATCGCCTATCCAGGTTCCATCCGCAGGGAGTCCGGCCGAGGTTTCCCATACGGCCCCGAACGATGTGAACAGGGTTCCCGAGATACCTAACGGGTATTCGGTACACCGTGCCACGTACCTACCGCATCATAGCCCACCCCTACGGTCAGCGCTGTCCACGGCCTCCAGTAGGCTACAAACACCAGAAACTACTTGCAACTCCTGGACGGAGAACTAGGGTGAATAAGAAGCCGAGAGGGTCCATTGGTTTCGGGCCCAATGCATGGTAGTAGCTGATTCTTAAATCACACATACAGATCTCAGTGCTTAAGGTCGGCTTCAATGAAACAACCCACCATGTACTCCTACATGGCCTCCCATCGATACCTTTACCAAATCGTGTTCACCACACCACTCTCATTACCGACATAAACATTTCACTCTAGCCCATCACCCAGATGAACCAGACCTGACACGACTCTAAGCATAGCAGGCATAGCAAAGTAGGAACAACACATACATATGGCTCAATCAACTCCTACACATGCTAGTGGGTTTCATCTAGTTACTGTGGCAATGACAGGTCATGCAGAGGAAATGGGTTCAACTACCGTAGCACACAGCAGTTTGAAACGCGTTGTCTTAATGCAGTAAAAGAGAGCAGGAGCGAGAACATGGGATTGTATCGATATGATCAAATGGTTGGTTGCTTGCCTGATGGTTCGATGCACTGATACGGTTCTTCGTTAGGGTAATCACGGTACTCCTCGGAGGCAGAACCTGTCGCAAAGGACACCGATACACAACTATCACCAAACAATGTGCAACAATATGATGCATGCATGAAACACAGCAATATGAGTGTGTTGGGCTAATGCAACTAAAACCAGAAGGGTTTGAACAAATTTGAATCAAAGATTCAAATTTCAAACTCAAACATGGCCTTTTAAAGTGCTTTTCCTTGTTCTGCTTAAAACATCAATTTAACTTGTTTGATCATGCATGAAAATAGTACAGATGGATAGATTGGATTTTTCTGATCATTTTTCATATATAATTTGTCCAATTTGGAGTTACAGAATAAAAGTTATGAATTTTTGAAGTTTAAATAATATTCTGGAATTTCCTGATTTAATTTAAATCCAGAAATATAAATATTGCGCCAGCATGACGTCAGCATGACGTCAGTGGTCAACTGCGGCTGGCTGGGGTCAAACCTGACGTGTGGGGTCCACACGTCAGTGACAGGGGGGTTAACAGGGTTAATTAATCCTAATTAGGAATTAGTGGCGCTGGGGCCCACTGGTCAGTGTCAGGGGGGGTAGTTAGTTTGACTGATTCGGTTAGTGCTAATCCTAATTCGCTAACAGGGCTGGGCCCACCCGTCAGGGACACAGGGGGGTTCCTGCTGTGGTCAAGGTGGGTCAAACCCACCGGCGACATGACGCCGGCGAGGCCCGAGACGGCGGCGCGATGCGGAAACGCGCTACAGGGCACGGGCGAGGCCGTGCTTGGGCTCGTTGGAGAGCCCTTGCTCCCACGTGTCGAACGGTGGTGGTGGCCGTGCCTGAGGTGGCCCGTACCGATGACGGCGACGACCGTGGCAGCTGCCGGAGCTCGGTTGAGCTCGGGGTCGAGGCTACAGCGGCTGCGGAGATGCGGGGTTGGCACCTACGGCTTCTATGCGGTGCGGTGAGGACGTGGGTGTGCTCGGTTGGGCGCTACGGTGACTGTGGCCACGACGGCGACATCGCCGGCAGCGTGGAGTTCTCGGCCAAGACGGGGCTAAGGCCTAGAGGTCGAAAGAGACCAGGGGAGAAGGGGAAGACGACTCGGGGGCTCACCGTGAATCCGTTTGGAGGGTCAGTGGGCTCGAGGGCGGCCGGAGTGCAGCGAATCGACGGCGATGATCTCCGGTGGCCGAGGAGGGGAATGGCGACGTTGGCGGCGATGCAGGGCTTCCGGAGACCCGTGGATCGGTGGGGAGGAAGAGGGGGTCGAGGCGGAGCTCCTGAGCTCAGCGGAGGGGCGAGGGGTGGCCGGTGACGGCTGCTATGGCGAACGGCGGCGATGGTGGTGTTCGGGCGTGAGAGAGGGAGCAAGGGAGAGGAGGGAGGAACCGAGGGAGAGTGAGAGAGAGCAGGGGGGAGGGCGTGGCGTCGTCCGGGGCATCGAGACGAGGAGGGGAGGGCAGGCAGGCAGGCGAGCAGGTGGCGTGGCGCGGTGGCGCGCGCGCGCGCAGGCCACACTCCCCTCCCTCTGTCGAGGACGAAGACGACAGAGGAGGGAGGCGGGCTGGGCCGCCTGCTGGCTGGGCCGGCCAGCTGGCTGGGCTGCACAGGGAGGAGCCCAGGTAAGCTCCTCCTTTTATTTATTTTCTTTTTCTAATTTCTGACATTTGTTTTGATTTAAATAAAATATTAAATCATTTATTTACCTTATGCCAATTTTTGCAGGAGCTAGATATATTATTCCAGAGCTCCTTTATAATTGGCATAATATTTGGACATATATTAATATATATAACTAATATATTTCCAATGCAAATATTTATGCATTAATTCCAAATGCCCAAAATAAATACCTATGAGCTCTTAAAAATATTGGTTTGATTTTTATCTCTGTCCAATATTTTCAGAGAGCAACATGAGCATTTTCTTGGACCCTTTTGGAGAAATTTTTATTTGGGTCATTTTCAGAAATGATTCTGAGGGTTTCACAATCCCCATTTCAAATTAAATGGAATTTAAACATGATGCACACACTCTGATGCATGACTAGCTAGGGTGTGACAACTCACCCCCACTCAAAAGAATCTCGTCCCGAGATTTGGGTTCCTCCGGGAAGAAGGCGGGATACTCAAGTCGAAGACGATCCTCCCTTTCCCAAGTTGCTTCATCCTCAGAATGGTGCGACCATTGAACTTTGAGAAACTTGATATTATGACGTCGGGTGGTACGTTCGGCCTGATCGAGGATACGAATGGGGTACTCTCGATATGTAAGATTATCTTGGAGATCAAGCGTTTCGTGGTCCACTTCACGGATAGGATCCGAGAAGCAACGCCTGAGTTGAGAAACGTGGAAGACATCGTGGACTCTGGAGAGGTGCGGAGGTAGTTCCAACTGGTAGGCAACTTCTCCTCGTTTGGCGAGAATGCGAAAAGGTCCAATGTAACGAGGAGCCAATTTGCCTTTGATACCGAAACGATGGGTTCCCTTCAGAGGGGTGACCCGAAGATAAGCCTTCTCGTCAACCTCGAAAGTCATAGCCTTATGTTTTCGGTCATATTGACTCTTTTGACGAGATTGGGCTGTTTTCAACTTTTCACGAACGATGCGAACTTGTTCTTCTGCTTCCTGAATCATATCCGGGCCAAAGAATTGTCTTTCCCCGGTCTCTGACCAGTTAAGGGGTGTTCGACACCGTCGTCCATAGAGAACTTCAAAAGGGGCTTTACCCAAGCTAGATTGATAGCTGTTGTTGTAAGCGAATTCGGCAAATGGAAGGCACTTCTCCCAGTCCATTCCGAATGAGATAACAGAGGCTCGAAGCATGTCTTCTAGAATCTGGTTGACGCGTTCCACTTGACCACTCGACTGAGGGTGGAAAGCGGTGCTGAAGGAGAGACGGGTTCCCATAGCATTTTGGAAACTTTCCCAAAATCGAGAGGTGAAAAGACTTCCTCGATCCGAGTTAATTTCCAAAGGAACACCATGGAGGGACACTATTCGGGAGATGTATAAGTCTGCCAGCTGGCTAGCGGTTATACTCTCACGAACAGGTAAGAAATGGGCTACTTTGGAAAGACGATCGACCACGACGAAAATAGCATTATTCCCTCTCTTGGTCCTGGGAAAACCGGTAATGAAATCCATACCAATTTTATCCCATTTCCATTCAGGAATAGCTAAGGGTTGAAGGGTGCCAGCAGGCCGTTGATGCTCTGCTTTTACACGACGACAGACGTCGCAATTAGCAATATACTGAGCAATTTCTCTCTTCATCCTAGTCCACCAGAACCTCTGGCGTAGGTCCTGATACATCTTAGTACTACCGGGATGAATGGTGAGAGGAGATTCATGAGCTTCCTTAAGGATCAATCGCCTCAGGTTTCGCACTTTGGGAACCACTAGTCGATCCCCGAAGTATACGACCCCTTGATCATTAATGGAGAAACAATTCGCAATTCCTTTCTGAATGTTTCTCTTGATGCGGGAGATTCCCGGATCTACCTTCTGTGCTTTGATAATCTGATCCGTAAGGGTAGGTTTTGCCACCAAGGTGGAAAGAAAACCTTGAGGAACAATGTGAAGGTTAAGCTTCCGAAATTCCTCATGGAGAAGCGGTTGACTTTGTTGTAACATCAGATTGTTACAATAAGATTTACGACTTAGCGCATCAGCCATGACGTTGGCTTTCCCTGGGGTGTAGGTTATTCCTAAGTCGAAGTCTGTGATCAACTCAACCCAACGTCTTTGCCTGAGATTCAGATCCGGTTGGGTGAAAATGTACTTCAGACTTTGGTGATCAGTGAATATTTCGCAACGATTACCGAGGAGGTAATGTCGCCAGGTCTTAAGTGCATAGACTACGGCTGCAAGCTCTAGATCATGAGTAGGATAATTCTCCTCATGTGGGTGCAATTGCCGTGAAGCGTAGGCAATTACGTGTCGATCTTGCATGAGAATGCAACCTAGTCCTTGTCGCGAGGCGTCGCAGTAGATAACAAAGTCCTTGGAGAAGTCTGGCGGTACCAGTACGGGAGCAGAGGTCAGGCGTCTTTTCAGTTCCTGAAAGCTGTGCTCACATTGTGGAGTCCATTCGAACTTCTTATCTTTCTTGAGGAGTTCGGTTAGAGGTTTAGCAACCTTGGAGAAGTTCTCGACAAAGCGACGACAATAGCTCGCTAAGCCTAGAAAACTCCGAACTTGCTTGACCGATTCAGGTGGAGTCCAATTAAGGACGGCTTGAACTCGCTCAGGGTTAACAGCAATACCTTTACCAGATATTACATGACCCAGATAGGTCACTTCTGACAACCAGAATTCACATTTAGAAAATTTGGCATAAAGGCGATGCTCTCGAAGTTTCTTCAACACTAGCCTTAGATGTTCGGCATGTTCTTCCTCGTTCTTGGAGTAGATGAGTATATCATCGAGGTAAACACGACGAATTTATCCAAATACTCCATGAAGATTGAGTTCATTAACCGAGAAAAGGTGGCTGGAGCGTTGGTTAAACCGAAGGACATGACGGTGTACTCGTATTGGCCATAACGAGTAACAAAGGCCGTTTTAGGAATGTCCCCGTTTCTGATTTTGATTTGATGGTAGCCCAACCTCAAATCCATCTTGGAGAAGACTGAGGATCCAGCGAGCTGATCATACAGGTCGTTGATCCTGGGAAGCGGATATTTGTTCTTGATTGTGACCAAATTGACAGGTCGGTAATCTACAACCATCCGGTCCGTACCATCCTTCTTCTTGACGAATAGGACGGGGCAAGCCCACGGAGATGAACTAGGGCGGATGAAACCCTTTTTCAAGGACTCATCGAGTTGTTTCTTAAGCTCGGCTAGTTCTAGGGGTGCCATCTTATAAGGTCTTCTAGCAATCGGAACGGTTCCTGGAATGAGGTCTATTACGAACTCAACATCCCTGTCAGGTGGAACACCTGGCAATTCCTCTGGAAAGACATCCGGGAAGTCACGGACTACCGGAATGTCCTCAAGGTCTGGCAAAGGGCTGGCGTTAAGAGAATATAATTGTCGCTTGGCTATTCGGGTCAAGACATTGACTATCTTCCCCGAAGGATGGGTGAGTTGAACAGTCCTAGAGAAGCAATCAATTTTGGCATGATGAGCTGACATCCAGTCCATACCCAGAATGATATTAATATCTGAAGATTTAAGGGCTATCAAAGATGCAAGGAAAACAAGTCTGTCGACTTGGATTTCATTTCCATGGCTTACTCTAGAAGTTTGCCATTTGGATCCCGGAGTTTGAATTACCATAGAGGTTGGCATATCACCGAATGCGACGTTATGCAAACGAGCATAATTTTCAGATATAAAAGAATGAGAGGCTCCTGTATCGAAAAGAACAGATGCCGGGTGGCAATTAACAAGAAGCGTACCGAGAACGACGTTGGGATCCTCTTGAGCTTCTTCGGCAGAGATACAGTTGACATGGCCACGTGAAGCGGTGACCGGCTTGGCGTGGAATATTTTTCCTGTCGGCTTGCCACGGCCAACAGCTTTAGCAGACTGGTTGGGGTTGGTCTGGGGACACTCACGCATATAGTGACCAGATTCCCCACACTTGAAACAAGTCACGGAACTGGTACGTGGAGGAGCATTGTTGGTTGGACCCCCATAGGGCTTGGCCGGTGCAGACTGTTGAACAGGGCGAGGCGCCTGGAAAGATGGCCTCGGTGTGAACCTGGGTGGCAGGGCGGTGTTGGGTACCCACACGCGGCGCTTCTGAGGACCAGCACCGGATGAGGAACCCATGTCACGGCCATGCTTGCGTGTTGCGTCATAGTCAGTCTGACCAGTTTCAGCACTGATGGCTTTGTTGACAAGTTTCTGAAAAGATGTGCACTCATGCAGACGGAGGTCACGGCGAAGCTCAGGACTAAGGCCCTTACGGAACCTTGCTTGCTTCTTGGCATCAGTAGACACTTCCTCAGTTGCATATCGTGCGAGATTACCAAACTCCCTGCTGTAAGCATCCACAGAAAGTCGGCCTTGGGTGAAACTGCAAAATTCTCACGTTTACGGTCCATGAGACCCTCCGGAATGTGATGTTCACGGAAAGCCTCGCTGAATTCAGCCCAAGTAGTGACATGGCCCGCTGGGCGCATAGCTCCATAATTCTCCCACCATAGACTGGCGGGGCCTTCAAGATGATATGCAGCAAAGGTGACCTTGTCAGCCTCCGCTACCAGCGCGGAACGCAGTTTGTGAGAGATACTGCGAAGCCAGTCATCAGCGTCGAGAGGCTCGACGGAGTGGTGGAACGTGGGTGGATGTAATTTGATAAAATCACTGAGTGACACCACGTTAGTCCTCTGATGGTGTGCTGTGTTCTGTTCAATACGCTCCAACAAACGGTTGGTCTCCCGCTTGTTTCTCTCAGCTTCCATCATAACCTCGGCTAGGGAAGGAGGATGAGGCAGATTTGCATCCCTGACTTCACTGCCTTCGGCCTGCTCTTGAGGAGCAGGGTTAGTGCGCGTGTTGACCATCCTAGGTAAACAAGACAATGATTTAGTCAGGATGATAAAATTCCGACATAGGATACAAAATGTAAGGAATAACTCGAAATGCAAGATGATCATCCGTATGACATGGTAGATACAGAAACTGCTTCTTTATTCCATCGTCATACACACCATACAGGGTTTAGTACAAGACCAAACAAAGTACTATTACGGTGAAAAGAGGATTACATCTCATCGGAGGCATCCCAAGCTCCTATACATTATTTTTCTACACCTCCGGAAAGAGTACAAACTAGGTCATATCCCACGAGTCACGCGGGACGATAGACGACACAGCTAGTGCGAACTAGTGATACTACCACTAACTCAGACCGATCCGTAGTAGTCCTCGTAGAAGTCACCTCCATAGCCTGGAAGCTCAACATGATCATCCGGAAACAGACGATCTCGCGGAGCTTGTGGACCATAGGGGCTAGGATGAGGCCTTGGACCAACAGACGGTGGCCTGCGGGGACCGCGAGGTGGGGTGATGCCTCCTACATCACGCCAACCCATCACGTCTGGCAGAGCAGATCTCACAGGATAGAGATCGCGCATATCTGAATATCCAGCTTGCACCGCCGGTGCGAACCGAGTCAAAGTGGCCCAGTGGTCAGCACGGGTATTGAAGAGCTCTAACCTCAAGGCCCGATTTTCACGGTCCTTATCCTCGAGCATCTCAGCAGTGGTGCGAGTCCGTGAATCCTCCTGGGTGGGGTCAGCATAGATAGCCTGGAGATACCCTTGTGCTCCCGGAAGTGATCCTGGCATATACCGGAAATCAGAGTCCCGAAATAGACCAGATCTGACTCGCATAATGGTCATCATAGAGTAGGCGGCGTCCTGCACAGCCATCTCAATAGTAACCCCGAGTCCATAGGAGCAGTGAAGGGGCTCGGTGGATCCAGGATAAGATGGAAATATCCTGACAGTGCAGAGATACTGGCTTTGATTGAAGTCCCGAAATTGCTCTTCGACCGTGTACTCAGGATACCAGCGGTATCCAGCCTCAGTCATTACCCTGACCAACTTGGCAGTATGGCCGGGTACATCTAGGCATCGAGTCAGGCGAACCACTTGATTGAGGTCGCGAGTGGCCATCTGAAAGCACAATCATAATGCAAAGGCATTAGAATTTCTAGCAAAATTTCGGCAGCATAACAGCTGTAAATGCTCAAGAAGGATTTTGAGACATTTGACAAAGGATTTCATACACACTCAACATCATCATATCAAAGTTCTGAGACCATCCTAGCAACATAATGTGGTAGAAGAACTGAACTAGGCTTGTATCCATCAAACTTATAAGGTACTACTGATTAGTAACACGTGATCCTGATAGAGAGAATAGATCCTAATTCCTTAACCCCCGGTGGAAGAATGGACTGACTCAGATCAGAATGTCATAAGATAAAGGAGTAAAAAGAGCCTTACGTTCCAACCCACAAACAATTCCCCTACATATAACTAAAGAATTTCTAGACTCAACATCGACCAGTTTGGCTTGGAGAACCTACAGGCAGTCCGGCTCTGATGCCAACGCTGTCAGGACCCCGACTCGATGTCACATCGATCTAGCCGGTAACACCTCATATCACTTTGCGGCCTCACGCACGGTATCCCCACGGGTGTCGCCTTACCTTTGCCCGGGACCGTTTGCGCCTTTTGGCTCACGTATATGATAGTGTCGCTAGCATCCATATGATAAGGAGCCCGGGCTGACATGACTAGTCGTAAACCCAAAGTGGCACAGACTTACAGGGACAGGCATCCATGACCCAGCTTCGAACGTGTCGGTCATCAGCAAGTGGGTCCGGGCTGTAGCACTGGGCTAGCAGGACTCCGGTAAACCGGGCTGTAGCGGGCTAACAGGACTCCGGTACTCAAAGCGTGACATTTCCCCGAAGGGACAGACACAGGAACGAAGAAGGACACATGCCGGCCAGCCTAAGTGTTCCAGAGCAGTAGCAAGCTACCATGGCTCAGCGGTAACACTAGGAGACATTTCCCGGTAAGAGAGGCTACTAAAGATAAACAACTAGATAGTCAGATCCCACACATACCAAGCATTTCAATCATACACACAATATGCTCGATATGTGCAAATACAACGAAGCATCACAACATGACTCTACGACACAAGTACTTTATTTAAGGCTCAGGGAGCCATACATAACATACACAAAGGTACGGGTCTCACGACCCAACATTCAAGTCATACAGTCATACAAACCAGCAGCGGAAGTAACTTGTCTGAGTACAGACAACTAGTAAAATAAAAGAGGCTTGGAAAGCCTAGCTATACTACGTGGTCCTTCACAAGCTCAGGATCACCACCTGGGCCTTTAGCCTACTCGTTGATGTCAACGTCTACATAGAACCCATCAGAAGGGGTTGCAGCGTCTTCTGTAAAAATGTAAATTATAGCAACATGAGTACAAAGGTACTCAGCAAGACTTACATCAGATCCTACATACATGCATATTATCAAGAAGGGTTGGTGGAGTTATTGCAGCAAGCCAGCTTTGACTCTTGGCTAGACTATCCTACGATACTCCAACTTGAAATGGTTTTGCGCACACGAGTCCACTACTCACCAATTCAATACACTACCGAGGATCCGCCTCCGTCTTCCTACGGAAGAGCCATCCTCGGCACTCACACTTATCTTGAGGCTTTTAGTAGTTTCCATTTACTTGTCTATGAACTGTATAGGCAACCAAGTAGTCCTTTACCGCGGACGCGGCTATTCGAATAGATCATGATAACCCTGCAGGGGTGTACTTCTTCATACACGCTCTCACCACTTACCGTCGTTTACACGACATGTACTCGGCAACCTTCAAGCGGAAGCCCAACGTGGGTGTCGGCCACGACCTACCTAATCACCTAAGCCTCCAGTCCAGGTTTATCGCCTATCCAGGTTCCATCCGCAGGGAGTCCGGCCGAGGTTTCCCATACGGCCCCGAACGATGTGAACAGGGTTCCCGAGATACCTAACGGGTATTCGGTACACCGTGCCACGTACCTACCGCATCACAGCCCACCCCTACGGTCAGCGCTGTCCACGGCCTCCAGTAGGCTACAAACACCAGAAACTACTTGCAACTCCTGGACGGAGAACTAGGGTGAATAAGAAGCCGAGAGGGTCCATTGGTTTCGGGCCCAATGCATGGTAGTAGCTGATTCTTAAATCACACATACAGATCTCAGTGCTTAAGGTCGGCTTCAATGAAACAACCCACCATGTACTCCTACATGGCCTCTCATCGATACCTTTACCAAATCGTGTTCACCACACCACTCTCATTACCGACATAAACATTTCACTCTAGCCCATCACCCAGATGAACCAGACCTGACACGACTCTAAGCATAGCAGGCATAGCAAGGTAGGAACAACACATACATATGGCTCAATCAACTCCTACACATGCTAGTGGGTTTCATCTAGTTACTGTGGCAATGACAGGTCATGCAGAGGAAATGGGTTCAACTACCGTAGCACACAGCAGTTTGAAACGCGTTGTCTTAATGCAGTAAAAGAGAGCAGGAGCGAGAACATGGGATTGTATCGATATGATCAAATGGTTGGTTGCTTGCCTGATGGTTCGATGCACTGATACGGTTCTTCGTTAGGGTAATCACGGTACTCCTCGGAGGCAGAACCTGTCGCAAAGGACACCGATACACAACCATCACCAAACAATGTGCAACAATATGATGCATGCATGAAACATGGCAATATGAGTGTGTTGGGCTAATGCAACTAAAACCAGAAGGGTTTGAACAAATTTGAATCAAAGATTCAAATTTCAAACTCAAACATGGCCTTTTAAAGTGCTTTTCCTTGTTCTGCTTAAAACATCAATTTAACTTGTTTGATCATGCATGAAAATAGTACAGATGGATAGATTGGATTTTTCTGATCATTTTTCATATATAATTTGTCCAATTTGGAGTTACAGAATAAAAGTTATGAATTTTTGAAGTTTAAATAATATTCTGGAATTTCCTGATTTAATTTAAATCCAGAAATATAAATATTGCGCCAGCATGACGTCAGCATGACGTCAGTGGTCAACTGCGGCTGGCTGGGGTCAAACCTGACGTGTGGGGTCCACACGTCAGTGACAGGGGGGTTAAACAGGGTTAATTAAATCCTAATTAGGAATTAGTGGCGCTGGGGCCCACTGGTCAGTGTCAGGGGGGTAGTTAGTTTGACTGATTTGGTTAGTGCTAATCCTAATTAGCTAACAGGGTTGGGCCCACCTGTCAGGGACACAGGGGGGTTCCTGCCGTGGTCAAGGTGGGTCAAACCCACCGGCGACATGACGCCGGCGAGGCCCGAGACGGCGGCGCGATGCGGAAACGCGCTACAGGGCACGGGCGAGGCCGTGCTTGGGCTCGTTGGAGAGCCCTTGCTCCCGCGCGTCGAACGGTGGTGGTGGCCGTGCCTGAGGTGGCCGGTACCGACGACGGCAACGACCGTGGCGGCTGCCGGAGCTCGGTTAAGCTCGGGGTCGACGCTACAGCGGCTGCGGAGATGCGGGGTTGGCACCTACGGCTTCTACGCGGTGCGGTGAGGACGTGGGTGTGCTCGGTTGGGCGCTACGGTGACTGTGGCCACGACGGCGACATCGCCGGCGGCGTGGAGTTCTCAGCCAAGACGGGGCTAAGGCCTAGAGGTCGAAAGAGACCAGGGGAGAAGGGGAAGACGACTCGGGGGCTCACCGTGAATCCGTTTGGAGGGTCAGTGGGCTCGAGGGCGGCCGGAGTGCAGCGAATCGACGTCGATGATCTCCGGTAGCCGAGGAGGGGAACGGCGACGTTGGCGGCGATGCAGGGCTTCCGGAGACCCGTGGATCGGTGGGGAGGAAGAGGGGGTCGAGGCGGAGCTCCTGAGCTCAGCGGAGGGGCGAGGGGTGGCCGGTGACGGCTGCTATGGCAGACGGCGGCGATGGTGGTGTTTGGCCGTGAGAGAGGGAGCAAGGGAGAGGAGGGAGGAACCGCGGGAGAGTGAGAGAGAGCAGGGGGGAGGGCGTGGCGTCGTCCGGGGCATCCAGACGAGGAGGGGAGGGAAGGCAGGCAGGCGAGCAGGTGGCGTGGCGCGGTGGCGCGCGCGCGCGCCGGCCACACTCCCCTCCCTCTGTCGAGGACGAAGACGACAGAGGAGGGAGGCGGGCTGGGCCGCCTGCTGGCTGGGCCGGCCAGCTGGCTGGGCTGCACATGGAGGAGCCCAGGTAAGCTCCTCCTTTTATTTATTTTCCTTTTTCTAATTTCTGACATTTGTTTTGATTTAAATAAAATATTAAATCATTTATTTACCTTATGCCAATTTTTGCAGGAGCTAGATATATTATTCCAGAGCTCCTTTATAATTGGCATAATATTTGGACATATATTAATATATATAACTAATATATTTCCAATGCAAATATTTATGCATTAATTCCAAATGCCCAAAATAAATACCTATGAGCTCTTAAAAATATTGGTTTGATTTTTATCTCTGTCCAATATTTTCAGAGAGCAACATGAGCATTTTCTTGGACCCTTTTGGAGAAATTTTTATTTGGGTCATTTTCAAAAATGATTCTGAGGGTTTCACAATCCCCATTTCAAATTAAATGGAAATTTAAACATGATGCACACACTCTGATGCATGACTAGCTAGGGTGTGACAACTCACCCCCACTCAAAAGAATCTCGTCCCGAGATTTGGGTTCCTCCGGGAAGAAGGCGGGATACTCAAGTCGAAGACGATCCTCCCTTTCCCAAGTTGCTTCATCCTCAGAATGGTGCGACCATTGAACTTTGAGAAACATGATATTATGACGTCGGGTGGTACGTTCGGCCTGATCGAGGATACGAACGGGGTACTCTCGATATGTAAGATTATCTTGGAGATCAAGCGTTTCGTGGTCCACTTCACGGATAGGATCCGAGAAGCAACGCCTGAGTTGAGAAACGTGGAAGACATCGTGGACTCTGGAGAGGTGCGGAGGTAGTTCCAATTGGTAGGCAACTTCCCCTCGTTTGGCGAGAATGCAAAAAGGTCCAATGTAACGAGGAGCCAATTTGCCTTTGATACCGAAACGATGGGTTCCCTTCAGAGGGGTGACCCGAAGATAAGCCTTCTCGTCGACCTCGAAAGTCATAGCCTTATGTTTTCGGTCATATTGACTCTTTTGAAGAGATTGGGCTGTTTTCAACTTTTCACGAACGATGCGAACTTGTTCTTCTGCTTCCTGAATCATATCCGGGCCAAAGAATTGTCTTTCCCCGGTCTCTGACCAGTTAAGGGGTGTTCGACACCGTCATCCATAGAGAACTTCAAAAGGGGCTTTACCCAAGCTAGACTGATAGCTGTTGTTGTAAGCGAATTCGGCAAATGGAAGGCACTTCTCCCAGTCCATTCCGAATGAGATAACAGAGGCTCGAAGCATGTCTTCTAGAATTTGGTTGACGCGTTCCACTTGACCACTCGACTGAGGGTGGAAGGCGGTGCTGAAAGAGAGACGGGTTACCATAGCATTTTGGAAACTTTCCCAAAATCGAGAGGTGAAAAGACTTCCTCGATCCGAGTTAATTTCCAAAGGAACACCATGGAGGGACACTATTCGGGAGATGTATAAGTCTGCCAGCTGGCTAGCGGTTATACTCTCACGAACAGGTAAGAAATGGGCTACTTTGGAAAGACGATCGACCACGACGAAAATAGCATTATTCCCTCTCTTGGTCCTGGGAAAACCGGTAATGAAATCCATACCAATTTTATCCCATTTCCATTCAGGAATAGCTAAGGGTTGAAGGGTGCCAGCAGGCCGTTGATGCTCTGCTTTTACACGACGACAGACGTCGCAATTAGCAATATACTGAGCAATTTCTCTCTTCATCCTAGTCCACCAGAACCTCTGGCGTAGGTCCTGATACATCTTAGTACTACCGGGATGAATGGTGAGAGGAGATTCATGAGCTTCCTTAAGGATCAATCGCCTCAGGTTACTTGTCTGTTTCGGAGGGGTGTTGGGCTGCAACACACAAGAGGCTTACGCGGTTACCTAGTTAACTGTTGGAGCATCAAACGGACTCCAAATGGAATGAAATTTGACAGGCGGTCTACCAGTGGTGTACCAAGGCCACTTGGCAAATCTCGGTCCTTTCCGAGAATGTTTAACACCCGCTCACGAAAAGAGATAAGAGGGGTGCGCTGGTGCATGTGGGAGTGTCGGATTGCAAAATGGACAACGGGCAAAAAGCATGGATGCATGAGAAGAACACGAATATAAATGCGATGCACATGATGACATGATATGAAATGCATGACATGAACAAGATGCAAAACAAAGACAAAACCCAACCACGAAGGCAAATCTCATAAATTAACGCCGAAAATGGCAAGAGTCGGAGTTACGAATGTGTCATGTTACATCCGGGGTGTTACAACACTCCACCCCTACAAAAGGATCTCGTCCTGAGATCTAGGACTGAAAGAACTCCGGATATTCAGAACGGAGATGATCCTCGCGCTCCCAGGTGGCTTCTCAGTCAGAATGGTGTGACCATTTCACTTTGAGGAATTTGATTGACTTGTTGCGAGTCTTGCGCTCGGTTTCTTCAAGAATAGCAACGAGATGCTCATGATAAGGCAGATCTTCCTGGAGATCAATCTCTTCGAATTTGATGGTGCGCTCAGGAGTCTTGAAGTACTTACGAAGCTATGACACGTGAAACACATTGTGCACATTTGCAAAGTTGGACGGAAGCTCAAGTTGATAGGCGAGATCTCCTCTTTTGCCAATGATCTTGAAAGAACCCACGTACCTACGGGCAAGCTTCCCTTTGATACCGAAGCGACGAGTGCCTTTCATTGGAGAGATGTGGAGGTCGACATGGTCTCCGATCTCGAAAGCCAAGTCACGGTGCTTGTTATCGTAGTAACTCTTCTGGCGCGATTGCGCGGCTTTCATATTTTCACGGATGACTTTACACATTTCTTTAGCTTCTGTGATTAAGTCATTGCCAAGAAGTTGGCGTTCACAAGTCTCTAACCAATTAAGAGGAGTACAACACTTTCTTCCATAGAGAATTTTGAATGGGGCCTTGCCCGAACTCGCATTATCGTGATACAAGTTGGTATCATAGCCAGGTTGCCCAGGGGGCGCCGGACATCGCCCAGTTTGGACCAACACTCAGAGGAGCACTGGCCCGGGGGTTTAAAATAAAGACGACCCTTGAGTCCATGGAACCCAAGGGAAAAGCCTTTGGTTGCAAATGGTAAAACCAAGGTTGGGCCTTGCCAGAGGAGTTTTATTCAAAGCAAACTGTCAAGGGGTTCCCATAACACCCAACCGCGTAAGGAACGCAAAATCAAGGAACATAACACCGGTATGATGGAAACTAGGGCGGCAAGAGTGGAACAAAACACCAAGCATAAGGCCGAGCCTTCCACCCTTTACCAAGTATATAGATGCAGTGAAGTAAATAAGATATAATAATGATATCCCAACAAATCCATATTCCAGCATGGAACAAAACTTCAACTTCACCTGCAACTAGCAACGCTATAATAGGGGCTGAGCAAAAGCGGTAACATAGCCAAACAACGGTTTGCTATGAAAGATGGGTTAGAGGCTTGCCATGGCAATATGGGAGGCATGATAAGCAAGTGGCAGGTAGCGCGACATAGCAATATAGCGAACAACTAGCAAGCAAAGATAGAAGTGATTTCGAGGGTATGGTCATCTTGCCAGCAAAGTTCTCAGAGTTGTCGAAAGGTTGATCCTCGATCGCGTACTCAACAGGTTCCTCGGTCACATACTCATCTCCTGGCTCTACCCAAAGCAAGAACACAAGCAAAGGACCAACAATCAATCACGGTGCAATGCACAAGTAACATGATGCAATACATGGCATGATATGCAAGACATGATATGCAATGCATATGTGTGCTCCTGAAGGGAAAGAATGATCGAAGCATCAACTTGGCAAAATAAGTATGTCGCTGGAAAGATGAGATGATTTTGGTTGAAATTGATATAAAGATCACCAAAATGGTTGCACGGTTTGCAAATGCCAAGCAAAACAAGAATGACGCAAAACTGCGATTAACAGCACGATGCCACATGGAATGCAACAAGAAACTAAGCTACTGCACTCCAACATAGCAACAAAGCATATGGCAGTGCTGTACAAGGGATGCTTGACAAAACATGAACAATGAGCTATGGCTAAAACACACTAGAACAGGTTCAAACAAGCATGGCAATAGTGCAAAAGATATCAGCTTCACATACTTTGTGAAAATACTAACATGGCATGAAGTGCATCAGGAAGCAATGTTTAGAGCAAGCAAACAACGTGTTAGAGGAACATATCATAGCAAACAAAGACATGGAATGATTCTACTAAAAGCATAGCACAGAAGTCCCTTACTGATGATGAGCCAAAAAGGCATGGAAGATATGATGGAACCCATGTAAACATAGCAAGTTTTATTAATAGTTTCAGACTTGGCAGAAAACAGAGCATGGCATAAACAAAATTATGATAGCAACTTTGCGAGCTCAAACCACTCACCAAAAAGCATTGCATGACAATATAAGCATACAAATAGCAAGATTACATGTTCATGAAGCTAACCATGGCAAGAGGAAGTTCATAGTATGCGTGCATCACTAGCAACAACCATGGCAATGTTGATTAACATGTTAACATTCTACCAGGAACATTTTATAGAAAAATTAGAGCAAGAACAAGACATTATAGAGCACGCCATAATTTCAAAAGGGGGAATTGATGGATAGAGCATAACCACATGTTCAAAACATCCTTACTGAAGTATCCCAAAATAAGCATGGATATCACTATAGCATCAAGTTTACATGGCATCAAAATAACAGCAGGAAAGGACTAGTATGCCTCTACTTGACTAGCTCGTTAATCTAAGATGGTTATATTTCCTAGCCATAGACATGTGTTGTCATTTGATGAATGGGATCACATCATTAGAGAATGATGTGATGGACAAGACCCATCCGTTAGCTTAGCGTAATGATCATTTAGTTTTATTGTTATTGCTTTCTTCATGACTTATACCTGTTCCTCTGACTATGAGATTATGCAACTCCCAAATAGCGGAGGAACACCTTGTGTGCTATCAAACGTCACAACGTAACTGGGTTATTATAAAGATGCTCTACAAGTGTCTCTGATGGTGTTTGTTGAGTTGGCATAGATCGAGATTAGGATTTGTCACTCCGTGTATCGAAGAGGTATCTCTGGGCCCTCTCGGTAATGCACATCACTATGAGCCTTGCAAGCAATGTGTCTAAAGAGTTAGCCATGCGATGATGTATTACGGAACGAGTAAAGAGACTTGTCGGTAATGAGATTGAACTAGGTATGATGATACCAATGATCGAATCTCGGGCAAGTAACATACCGATGACAAAGGGAACGATGTATGATGTTATGCAGTTCGACCGATAAAGATCTTCATAGAATATGTAGGAGCCAATATGAGCATCCAAGTTCCGCTATTGGTTATTGACCGGAGATGTGTCTCGGTCATGTCTACATAGTTCTTGAACCCGTAGGGTCCGCATGCTTAACGTTTGATGACGATTTGTATTATGAATTATGTGATTTGATGAACCGAAGTTTGTTCGGAGTCCCAGATGTGATCACGGACATGACGAGGAGTCTTGGAATGGTCGGGACAAAAATATTGATATATTGGAAGGTTATGTTTGGACACCGGATTGGTTTTCGAAAGCTTTGGGCATTTTTTGGAGTACCGGGGGTTACCGGAACCCCCCGGGGAGATAACGGGCCTTCATGGGCCCTACAGGAGGCGGCGGCCAGGTGGTGGCACCCACCCCAAGCCTAGTCCGAATTGGACTAGGGTTGGGGGGCCGGCCCCCCTTTCCTTCTCTTCTCCTCTTCCTTCCCTCCTTCTCCTAGTGGGAATAGGAAGGGGGGGGGGGGCGAATCCTACTTGGACCAGGAGTCCAAGTAGGAATCCCCCATGGTGCGCCCGCCTTGGGGCGGCCACCTCTCCTCCCCCTTTATATATGTGGGAGGGGGGCACCCCAAAGACACACCAAGTCTTCTCTTAGCCGTGTGTGGTGCCCCCTCCACAGTTACACTCCTCGATCATATCGTCGTAGTGCTTAGGAGAAGCCCTGCTCCGGTAAGTTCATCACCACCGTCGCCACACCATCGTGCTGACAGAACTCTCCCTTGGCCCCAACTGGATCAAGAGTTCGAGGGACGTCATCGAGGTGAACGTGTGATGAACGCAGACATGTCGTATGTTCGATGCTTAGATTGGTTGGATCGCAAAGACGTTCGACTACATCAACCGCGTTACTAAACGCTTCCTCTTTCGGTCAACGAGGGTACGTGGACACACAGATTGTCACTAGTATGCCTCTACTTGACTAGCACGTTAATCAAAGATGGTTATGTTTCCTAGCCATAGACATGTGTTGTCATTTGATGAACGAGATCACATCATTAGAGACTGATGTGATGGACAAGACCCATCCGTTAGCTTAGCATAATGATCATTTAGTTTCATTGTTATTGCTTTCTTCATGACTTATACATGTTCCTCTGACTATGAGATTATGCAACTCCCAAATACCGGAGGAACACCTTGTGTGCTATCAAACGTCACAACGTAACTGGGTTATTATAAAGATGCTCTACAGGTGTCTCCGATGGTGTTTGTTGAGTTGGCATAGATCGAGATTAGGATTTGTCACTCTGTGTATCGAAGAGGTATCTCTGGGCCCTCTCGGTAATGCACATCACTGTGAATCTGTGAATACATAGACAACATAGTGTCACTAGTATGCCTCTAGTTGACTACCACACAAGGTTAACATTTTATAGCAGCCTTGCATCGAAAATGACAAAACCTCATGATCTGATAAGTACCAGCAGTTAACATTTTATAGCACCCTTGCATCAATCAAAAATGGCATAATAATGAAAATGAGAATGCATGGAAATGCTACTGGCATAAAGATCTCAACGAGGCGAACAATTCGACATATCATATGCATGATTTGGATCAACGAGCACGGAGATACGATGCGATGAACATGGCATAAAAACATAAGGAGGTTTGGGACTTAGAGAAATTCGACCTCGAGGGGAAAAGTCATAGCACGGAAACCAAGGCGGGGCCAGAGATCTCGCCAGACATACGGGCTGCGGCGGCCGAAGTTGGTCGGGAAAGTACGCCGGCGAGGAGGCGAGGCAGATCCGGTCAACTGGCCACCGGATCCGACCGGAGATGGTCGGGCGGCGTTGGGCGAGCGACGGCGCGGCCAAGTGGCGCGGGAGCGCTAGCTAGGCGGCGGAGATCCGGCGCGGCGTCGAGGAGGTGGCCGGCGGGGAGGCGAGGTGGCAGCGGGTGATGACCCGGCGGGCGGAGGCGCGGGTGGCGATGTGCCCCGGGAGGGCCTCCCGCGGGCTCAGGCGGGCCGCTGAGGCGCGGGGCATACGGCAGAATTCGTCCGGCGGCACGCGGACATGTCCGGTGGCGGCGGGGAAGAGTTCTAGGGTTTCATCTGCGCGAGAAAAACGGAGAGGGGCACATATTTATAGGTAGAGAGAGTTTGGTGTGTCCAAATGAGGTGTAGTTTTCGCCCACACGATCGTGATCCGACGATGGAGGACATGGAAGTGGCTTAGATGGGTTAATTGGCTGTTTTGGAGGGGTGTTGGGCTGCAACACACAAGAGGCTTACGCGGTTACCCGGTTAACCGTTGGAGCATAAAATGGACACCAAATGAACGAAATTTGACATGTGGTCTACCAGTGGTGTACCAAGGCCACTTGGCAAATATCGGTCCATTCCGAGAATGTTCAACACTCGCTCACGAAAAGAGACAAGAGGGGTGCGCCGGTGCACAGGGGAGTGTCGGTTTGCAAAACGGACAACGGGGAAAACGATTGCATGCATGAGACGAACACGAATGCAAATGCGATGCACATGATAACATGATATGAAATTCATGACATGAACAAAATGCAAAACGAAGACAATACCCAACCACAAAAGGAAATTTCATAAATTAAAGCGAGAAATGGCAAGAGTCGGAGTTACAAATATGGCAAGTTACATCCGGGGTGTTACAACACTCCACCCCTACAAAAGGATCTCGTCCCAAGATATAGGACTGAAAGAACTCCAGATATTCAGAATGGAGGTGATCCTCGCGCTCCCAGGTGGCTTCTCGGTCGGAATGGTGTGACCATTTCACTTTGAGGATTTTTATTGACTTGTTGCGGGTCTTGCGCTCGGTTTCTTCAACAATAGCAATGGGATGCTCATGATAAGACAGATCTTCTTGGAGATCAATCTCTTCAAAGTTGATGGTGCGCTCAGGAGTCCTGAAGCACTTGCGAAGCTGTGACATGTGAAACACATCATGCACATTTGAGAACTTGGACAGAAGCTCAAGTTGATAGGCGAGATCGCCTCTTTTGCCAATGATCTTGAAAGGACCCACGTACCTACGGGCAAGCTTCCCTTTGATACCGAAGCGACGAGTGCCTTTCGTTGGAGACACACGGAGCTCAACATGGTCTCCGATCTCAAAAGCCAGATCATGGTGCTTTCTATTGTAGTAACTCTTCTGGCACGATTGCGCGGCTTTCAGATTTTCACGGATGAATTTACACATTTCTTTAGCTTCTGTGATTAAGTCATTGCCAAGAAGTTGGCGTTCACAAGTCTCTGACCAATTGAGAGGAGTACAACAATGTCTGCCATAGAGAATTTTGAATGGGGCCTTACGCGAACTCGCATTTGTGGGTGATATAAGTTGGTATCAGAGCCAGGTTGCCCATGGGGCGCCGGACATTGCACAGTTTGGACCAACACTCAGAGGAGCACTGGCCGGGGGTTTAAAATAAAGATGAGCCTTGAGTCCGCAGAACCCAAGGGAAAAGCCTTAGGTGGCAAATGGTAAAACAAAGGTTGGGCCTTGCTGGAGGAGTTTTAGTCAAAGCTAACTATCAAGGGGTTCCCATAACACCCAACCATGTAACGAACGCAAAATCAAGGAACATAACACCGGTTTGACGGAAACTAGGGAGGCAAGAGTGGAAGAAAACACCAGGCATAAGGCCGAGCCTTCCACCCTTTATGAAGTATATTGATGCATTAAAGTAAATAAGATATAATAATGATATCCCAACAAATCCATATTCCAACATGGAACAAAACTTCAATTTTGCCTACAACTAGCAACGCTATAAGAGGGGCTGAGTAAAAGAGGTAACATAGCCAAACAACGGTTTGCTAGGAAAGGTGGGTTAGAGGCTTGACATGGAAATATGAGAGGCATGATAAGCAAGTAGTAGGTAGCGCGACATAGCAATAGAGCGAACAACTAGGAAGCAAAGATAGAAGTGATTTCGAGTGTATGGTTATCTTGCCTGCAAAGTTCTTAGAGTTGTTGAAAGCTTGAGCCTCGATAGCATACTCAACAGGTTCCTCGGTCATGTACTCATCTCCCGTCTCTACCCAAAGCAAGAACACAAGCAAAGGATGAACAATCAATCACGACGCAATGCACAAGCAACATGATGCAATAAATGGCATGATATGTAAGACATGATATGCAATGCATATGCATGCTCCGAAAGGGAACGAATGATAAAGGCATCAACTTGGAAAAACAAGTATGCCGCAGGAAATATGAGATGATTTCGGTTGAAATCGATATAAAGATCACCGGAAACGGATGCACGGATTGCAAATGGCAAGCAAAACCATAATGACGCGAAACTGCGATTAACAGCATGATGCCACATAGAATGCAACAATAAACTAATCTACTGCCCTCCAACATAGCAACAAATCATACGATAGTGATTTACAAGAGATGCTTAACAAAATATGAACACTAAGATACGGCTAAAACACATCAGAACGGGTAGAAACAAGCATGGCAAAAGTGCAAAAGATATCAGCTTCACAGACTTAGTGAAAATACTAACTTGGCATAAACTGCATCAGGAAGCAATGTTTAGTCCTAGCAAACAACGTGTCACTTGATCCTGTTATCTCATGTCCAGTGGAGTTAATTTACATGCCCAAACCTACAACAAACACCTTCTGCAAAATTTCCAAAACCACCTTTTTGACCACTTCCACTAATCTCCATGACCCTATCTTTTTACCACAGCCCCTCCTAGTCTTCTCCTACCTCCAGTAACTCACCCCTGGCCATTGCTGAATGGTTGAGGGGTAAAATACCCCCATTTACCTCCCTGGACAGCCCCTCTGTCCCTCTTCTTCAACCTCTCTCCTCTCCTAGTGGTTCACCAGGGCATCCAAGGCCACCCCCCCTTTGTTTACTCACCCCACAAAGCCCCAGACACTAGTGGACACACCCCTGGCACATAAACAATGCCATGGCGTGTAGAGCTCGTGCTCTGGAGCATGCTACAGTGCTCTCCGGCACTGTAGCACGCCCATTCCAAGGCCTCCCATCGACCTTGCACGCTGGAATCGTGTCCCCCGAGGCCGCCTCGGCGTCCACGACACGCAACACTGTCGGGCCCCTCCTCCCTCACCCACCTTATCCCTCCACGAGATCACCCGAGCACGTCCATGGACGCTGCCCATGGTGCATCGCGGCCTCGCCCATTTTAAGCTACCCCCGAGCTCTCTCTCACCTCGGTTGGGTCCCCCTCTCTCCCGTGCACCTCCCAGACATCCTCCTTCTCCCCCCTCGTGCCCTCCAGCACCTTCCATGGTCAGAGTGCCGCCGCCGGCCTCCACTCCGATTCTGGCAAGGGCGGGCTTCTCCCATCCTGCTCTCCTTACCAGGAAAGCATCCAGGGTCCGGCGACCCTTTTTCCCCCATCTCCCTGACCGCCGGGGCACTGTTCCCCTGCCCATCATCACCTGGGTGTCCGCCCTCCTTGGCCAGTGCCTGCCGCACCTCGGCCACCCTCCCTGCCATCCCCGGGGAGCCCCTGATGCGCCGCTCCCTAGCGACCCCTCCGGTGGCCGCGGCTTGGCCAGGGGTGGCCTGTGTCGCTGGGGGAATGCGCCGGCCGGTGTGCAGACGGGGCTCGATCCCCTCCTGTCGCAAGCGCGGGAGGAGGAAGAAGACCCTGCGGGTGGGCCCTGCAGGTCAGTGACCCCGCCGGCCGGCCACGTCATTTAAGTGGAGACGGGCCAGCCGTTCTATGCTTCCCTTCGGCGAAAGCGTCACCGGGGAATATGCCTTCGGTGTGGCCTCCCATCGGGTGTCCGCGAGGAGCTGGGCCAGGCCCAGTGCGCTGCCTGGCTAAATTACGCTCAGCGCGTGAAATTAGGTATAAAACCCCTTTTCTCATTTTGTTTATCTAGTGAACTTCAAAAATTTCTAAACAAGTCAAACAGTGTCCAAATTTGATGATTCAAATTTCTAGTAGTTTCTAAATTCATTCCCTATCGCATGGTGCTACTTGCACATTTTTACAGAAATATTTCTTTCACAAATAATTAGCAAATCCTATTTTTCCATTTCTGTGATAAACTTTAGAAAATCACAGAGAGCCCATTTTTGATCCAAATTCCATGATTCAAAATCCTAGATGTCTATAAGTTCAAAACTTAGTTTTTGAACATTTTTACTAATACTTTCTGTATCACCTCAAATAGTGGTCTATTCCTTCATATATAGCCAACTTTGCAATTCATAGAGAAATCATTTGAACTCCAAATCCAGTGAAACCAACTCCTAGATGCTTCTAAAATCATGCCTTGTTAAATGGGTATCCTTGCTCATTTTTCAAAATAATATTTATGTACCCCTCTTGGAAATCCATAAACCCCTTGATTCCATCATATCCAAATGTTTAGAAATATCCACTGACCCAATTCCAATGAAACCACTCTGGTTAATTTTCATATAACCAGAGATGTCCTAGAAAAGTCAAATCAATATTTTTAGAGCACTTTCATTTCCTGCCTTGTTGTGTTGCTTATTATGGTTGCTTTCGACGATAGTTGACGAAGTAGACGAAATGCTTGGAGTTGGACCAGAGATATTTGAAGACCTCGAAGACTTTGTTAAAACCGGCAAGCAGCCCTTTGACCATATTTATGAAACCCTTTTTATGCATGTCATATAGCACTTTATTAGTGTTGCATCGGAATCATGATGAGATGGTAACCACTTTGATGGGTTGCCTCTGATACTTCCTCGTTGATACTTGCATTGTGCATGACCCTACCTCTTTATGAGGGTTATGCTAGTGGGAGTAGATAGGATGCTAAGCAGTGCTACGCAAAAGGGATGGGAATATGCATGGTGATGGAGACAAAGTATTTTCAAAGGACTTTTCGAAAACCCCGTCGGGTGCCACTTATGCCCGAGGGAGATGATGAGTTGGGTAGCCACTTGATGATGAAGTGGTGTACCGAGGCAAGTGTGTGTGTTGCTTTCAAAAACGGATTGGTTTAAGTTGCGACCGTTATTCCAACCTTACATGCGCAACCACTCTACCCTTATATGGGAAAGGGCATTATTGATTACCTAGGCTGATACTAGCTTGGATCCCGCATTACTAGTGACGGGGGAGAGTTGGTGCTCTCTCTCAGGACGGGGTCGTGCCAGGTAGGGCGGCCAAGAACATTTTTATGGGGAAGCGGACACACCGTTGGTACCCCGTGCCAGTGGTATGTGATGAATATGGGAGCAAGGCTCCACAATTTTTAAGTTGTGAAATGTTGGGAACGGGGGTTACTACCAATCGAGTGGACTCCGTGTTAGTCTCGTCTAGGGAAAGATAGTGATCGGGTGCTTACCTCGGGTACTTGAGGTACCGCGGGTCATGGATGACACGGAAGTTCCCCGGATCTTGTGGGGAAAGTGTGCAACCTCTACAGAGTGTAAAACTATTCGAATAGCTGTGTCCACGGTCAAGGACAGTTGGGTAACCGCTCTTGGGCTATGTCCACTTGTTTACAAACCAGTGTGTGTGGGAAGAACTACTTGGGTCAAGTCAAAGGACTTGACATGGATGAGTTAGGTTGGAGCCCACTCCCTTTGTGTTGATATCTGTAACATGTCCTCTTGGTTACTTGAATTCTCCTGATGCAAGTCTTATGAGTTCTTGAACATGTCATTGCACTCAAAAACTAGCTTTCCGCAATTTTTTTTACCTATATCATGCATTGTTGTATCTTGAACCAAAACATGGGTTGCTTGCGAGTACATTCAAAGTACTCATTGGCTTGCCACTGGTTATTTTATTGGCTAGGCATGAAAGAACATGATATTAAGAAGAGTACCTCGATGATGAACATGCGAGCTAGGATGCTTCCCAGTCAGAATGCCTGTAGGGTTAAGGCAGATGGCATGGGTCCAAGTTATCGACGAAGATTTCCGCTGCGATGTTATACTCAAGACTTGACCATAATGGTCCTACTTGTGTAATACGGTATGTATGGATGTAAGACTCTTGTTATTCAGCTTCTGTGTGTTCAATGAGCATTGATCTCTGGGATCACTGTACACGTGCATTCGGTGACCACGACTTATGAGTCGGGTTACCCACACCGCTGGTATGAGAGCCATCCTGACTGTAGGAAGCCTTAGTTAGCATGGTCGTTAGTTACGGTAAAACTATATCCAAAACTATTACTAGTTTTCAAAACTATCTATACTTCTCTTCCCTTCTCAGTTTTTTTTAAAACTAAGGTATACTTTCCCTATTGATCTCTTCCCTTCAAAACTATTACAAACGGTCGCTAGCACCCTCAAGCCCCTGACCACGGGATTCCTTGTAATACTCCTGGGTAGCCTAGAAGGATTACATCTTGCCAAACACTCACCCACCTCTTCTGAACACAAGATTGGCAACACCACAGGAAGACGATGCCAACAGAAGATACGCCTTTGAAGAATGAGGACATGAAGACCCAGAGGACGGTGACACCTTTGAATTTGCCCAGGATGATGCAATGTTAGCCTATAATGATCATGGCATAGGATATGCAAGATCATGATATACATCGCTAATAGAGTAACCCTGTCACTACCGTTGTAGTATCGGCAACCACCGGTGGATGAGAACCTCGCCATTTTGTCCGCCTCACTATAGTGAGCAGGAAAATGGTTCTCTTCATCCCCCGCTCTTGGTATCGATGTTTTCATCAACGTAACCGACATGTTGGACCTCTACTATGCCTTGTTAATGTCCATTGCATAAAGGGATTACCTACTTGGTACCATCGATGCCTTAGAAGACAAAAAGGGATTGTCATGATTAAGAAGACAACAGAAGACTGAGTTAATGCCTGCTACGAGAAGCCACCTTCACCCCATCACTTCAACAGGCAAGAAGTTGTTGAAGAATCTTCAGGCTCAACCTGGATCGTTTCATCGAACAACTACAAGAGACGTAGCAACACCTGAGGAAAACCCAGAAGACTGCACGAGGCTCAAGGCACGATTACTAAGTCCGAGAACCCCTAGGGTAGGATGAGTCGTGTACCCCCTATGCGCAGTCGAGTCCGTAGGATTTTTCGAATAGAACCATGACTGTGTGTTGCTTGTTTTTTTTATTTGATTGTGTTTTGATATAAGTCGCACTTTTGCCCTAGGCAAAAAGTACGCGACTATATCACCTTCCTTGTTTTCCTTTGATTGGCCCTTTTTGGCACTTGTTTGTTTGCACCTGCACTATAGAACCCCATTTAGGCATCCCCCTTTATGCTACTTATCCCTCTCATCTCTCTCCTCAACTGAAGACCAGCAAGAAAAGATGCACCAAGGAGTCTACTTCGGCGACCAAGTAGCACTGAAGAACTTTTCTACAGCCTCCTCGACAAAGTGAAACCCCGTAGAGTTATATTTAACCCCCAGACTAGAAACCCGTTCTTAGACCCTTCGAGACTACACGAGATACCCCATCTTGAGTCCTTAACCACGTGCTTAACCCATAGAATTGCAAGAGAACCAGTTAAGCCTCTGTAAACCTTGCACAACATTGGGTTCATTATGGAACTAGTGGACATAGTGAACGAGCACATTATCATCCTAATATAGCACCAGAACTGACGATGCCATAGGGAAGACCAGTTTGAGGATATAGGAATAGAGGACAAATGACTTGATGAGTTTGTATCAATGACTTGGGGGAATAGATAGGAATTCTCGTTGGACATGAGATTTGGATTCAATACGTTATCCTAGTGGAGTATGGATGCAGAGTAATTCTACATGGTTCGGAGTAAATTGGATTTAGACTGATGATCTCGATCATGATACCATGTTTCTTGGAGGACAATAAACTAGGAGATTGGATTAATTGTCGGAGTTGATATAAGCTTGACCTCGGAGGTTACTTGACCATGATAAAGGAAATTGGTGGACTTACTATGGTAAAGACAGCCCTTTCAAGTATTTGGGGACTATAGGACATTAGAAGATTCGTGTGAGACACCATAGACATTGGATTTGTAGAATTAACGGATTATGTAGTGATTAATGGAAGTTAATGGGCTATTGGAGTTGATTGATAGGAAGGAAACAAGATCTTGGAGTGGCTTACGACGTGTTTCCTTAAGATAGAGATGCTTTATCATGGACCTTGGATCAATAGACTGAGCACTTGGATTGTGGTGATTAAATTCAAGCTTAGCAACTTATATGCTCTACCCTTGGATTTTTAGGGGTAGCCATACATATGAGTTTGGGGATAGTGACATGTATATGATTTTGTTAGACCTCCCCTCGGGGAGTCATGAGGATATGAATAACATGACTGATGATTGGAGTTTACCTATACGGGATGATTCTTTCGGTAACGTGATGTGATTGTTTGGAAGACTAGATAGGACGATTGGCATCTCAGAAACTGTGCTCCAGGATGGTATGATAAACATTCACTCGCACACTAGAATCCTTGAAACCCTTATGCCCTACCAAGCCACAACATGGTCGGATCCTGACCTTGGGCTTTGGCTCTAGATCGATAAGACCTTGGCCAATGCTCAACCACGTCCATCACCAATGCCTCAGCCCACTTTACGTACCCCATAGACTTCATGGAGTGCTTGGACAAGTTAGTTGTCATCTTTCTTTGATGACATACTTGTCTACCCGAAGACGGAAGAAGAATCGTTGAGCTGGTCAAGGAACATGTGAAGATCGTCATGTCTAGGAGGAAGAACTACACCAACCACCATTTTCAAGAAGTATACCTCCGCATCAAAGACCAGGCATATCTGCAAACCACTTCTCTCAAAGGAACCAAGCATTTCCATGTCAAAGGGAAGCTCACACCAAGATTTATCGGCCCTCTCCAAGATCACTGCAAGGTGAAGAATAGACGGCTACCAGCTAGAGTTATCACTTGAGTCACCCACTGTGCACAACGTTTTTCCACACGACACCACTACGGAAATGTTCCAACTTCCTAACTAGCCCGGTCTCTACAAGGACATCGACCACGAGCCATCGACCTCCAGCCCAATATGACCTACGCGAGATATCCCAATTGCAATCTGGATCAAGAAGGACGACAAACAAGAATCCATGCCATCGAGTACTTCAAGGTTCAATGGAGCACCAAACGGAAGCAGAAGCAGTATGAGGACGTGAAGACTACCCCAAATCCAAGTTTCCGTATTCCTTTCCGCGCCTAGTCTGGGAATCTCGGGGACGAGATTCTTGTAAGGGGGGTAGGTCTGTCACACCCTGATTTTCATGCCACAACACTTAAGCTAATAAATCATGATAAAATGTGGTTTGACAAAAACTTTTGAGTGTTTTGGACCTTTCCTTGTTTGGATTTTGTCTGTTGTTTGCAAGTGCTCTAAAAATCAAATAAATCCTCCAACTCCTATACTTCATCTCCTTGCTCCAAACTCTTGAACCAATGATCATTCCATGTGTATAGAGAAATATAGGATTTTCTTACAAAAATAATTTGGCCAAAAAGTATTTTCAAAAATTAGTTTTTCAAAAACCCCTAAATTAAGATTTGTACTGCAAGTACTTAATTCAAGGCAGTAAAAATCTTTCCAAAAATATGTTTGACTCCTATTAGATATAGGATACCCAGAAACCACAAAAATATAATTTTAAAAGTTATTTTCATATTTGATTTAAAGGCTTTTTCTTAATGCCAGAAATGGTCTTTAATAGGTTAAAATTATTTTAAAGCTTTAAAAAAATTTCAGAAAAATTAGGGAGACTCAATGGACATATATTTTCCATATATATGAGTTTCAACACATGGTCATGATCAAAATATTGGACAAAGCCTCCGAAAACCATTTCTGCTCATTTCAAGGATTTGAATATTTCTACAGGAAATATTTTCATAAAAATCCAAGAAAATTCTAACATGTCACATATGACATTTTTGATGATCTTGCCAAGTACCATGTCATGGAGAATAGTATAACCCCATGAAACCCTCTCAAAACCACTTCTGTCCATTTTCAAGTTTGAACATTTTTGCACTGTCAAACATGTCCAAATGCTCTCAAACTTGGTGCACATGCTCAAATGGTGTAATAATCTGCCCTAGACCAAATCGCACAAGTTGGAGAGAATGTTATATTGATCAAAGTACCCCAAAACCCTTTCTGTCCAGAACCAAATTTGAACAACTCTACATTGCCAAGTGTGTCCTTTTGATCTGAATTTTTGTGCACATGTTCAAATACTCGTGTGGTGACACTAGACAAAGTGGTGCATCAAGGAGAATAGATTTGCATGACTAAATCTTGGTAAAGCCATTTCTGTTGATTTCTAGGGTTTACAAAAATTGCATTGGCAACTTTCTTAAAATGGACTCAAACTTGGTGGTTAACCTCAATTATGTGTGACACTTGATCTTGTTAATTCTCATGTCCAGTGGAGTTAATTTACTTTCCCAAACCTACAAAAAACACCTTCAGCAAAATTTCCAAAACCACCTTTTTGACCACTTCCACTAATCTCCATGACCCTATCTTCTTACCACAGCCCCCCTAGTCTTCTCCTACCTCCAGTAACTCCCCTGGCCATTGCTCAATGGTTGAGGGGGAAAATACCCCCATTTACCTCCCTGGACAGCCCCTCTCTCCCTCTTCTTCTAACTCTCTCCTTTCCTAGTGGTTCACCAGGGCATCCAAGGCCACCCCTCTTTGTTTACTCACCCCACAAAGCCCCAGACACTAGTGGACACGCCCCTGGCACATAAACAATGCCATGGCATGCAGAGCTCGCGCTCTGGAGCATGCTACAGTGCTCTCCGGCACTGTAGCACGCCCATTCGAAGGCCTCCCGTCGACCTTGGGCGCCGGAATCGTGTCCCCCGAGACCGCCTCGGCGTCCACGACACGCAACACTGTCGGGCCCCTCCTCCCTCGCCATCCTTATCCCTCCACGAGATCACCCGAGCACGTCCATGGACGCTGCCCATGGTGCACCGTGGCCTCGCCCATTTTAAGCTACCCCCGAGCTCTCTCTCGCCTCGGTTGGGTCCCCCTCTCTCCCGTGCACCTCCCAGACATCCTCCTTCTCCCCCCTCGTGCCCTCCAGCACCTTCCATGGTCAGAGTGCCGCCGCCGGCCTCCACTCTGATTCGGGCAACAGCGGGCTTCTCCCCTCCTCCTCTCCCCACCAGGAAAGCATTCATGGTCCAGCGACCCTTTTCCCCCCATCTCCCTGACCGCCGGGGCACTGTGCCCCTGCCCATCATCGCCTGGGTGTCCGCCCTCCTTGGCCAGTGCCTGCCGCGCCTCGGCCACCCTCCCTACCATTCCCGGGGAGCCCCTGATGCGCCGCTCCCTGGCGACCCCTCCGGTGGCCGCGGCTTGGCTAGGGGTGGCCTGTGTCGCCGGGGGAAGGCGCCGGCCGGCGCGCAGACGGGGCTCGATCCCCTCCTATCACAAGCGCGGGAGGAGGAAGAAGACCCTGCGGGTGGGCCCCGTAGGTCAGTGACCCCGCCGGCCGGCCACGTCATTTAAGTGGAGACGGGCCAGCCGTTCTACGCTTCCCTTAGGCGAAAGCGTCACCGGGGAATATGCCTTCGGCGTGGCCTCCCATCGGGTGTCCGCGAGGAGCTGGGCCAGGCCCAGTGCACTGCCCGGCTAAATTACGCTCAGCGCGTGAGATAAGGTATAAAACCCTTTTTCTCATTTTGTTTATCCAGTGAACTTCAAAAATTTCTAAACAAGTCAAACAGTGTCCAAATTTGATGATTCAAATTTCTAGTAGTTTCTAAATTCATTCCCTATCACATGGTGCTACTTGCACATTTTTACAGAAATATTTCTTTCACAAATAATTAGCAAATCCTATTTTTCCATTTCTGTGATAAACTTCAGAAAATCACAGAGATCCCATTTTTGATCCAAATTCCATGATTCAAAATCCTAGATGTCTATAAGTTCAAAACTTAGTTTTTGAGCATTTTTACTAATACTTTCTGTATGACCTCAAATAGTGGTCTATTCCTTCATATATAGCCAACTTTGCAATTCATAGAGAAATCATTTGAACTCCAAATCCAGTGAAACCAACTCCTAGATGCTTCTAAAATCATGCCTTGTTAAATGGGTATCCTTGCTCATTTTTCAAAATAATATTTATGTACCCCTCTTGGAAATCCATAAACCCCTTGATTCCATCATATCCAAATGTTTAGAAATATCCACTGACCCAATTCCAATGAAACCACTCTGGTTAATTTTCATATAACCAGAGATGTCCTAGAAAAGTCAAATCAATATTTTTAGAGCACTTTCATTTCCTGCCTTGTTGTGTTGCTTATTATGGTTGCTTTCGACGATAGTTGACGAAGTAGACGAAATGCTTGGAGTTGGACCAGAGATATTTGAAGACCTCAAAGACTTTGTTAAAACCGGCAAGCAGCCCTTTGACCATATTTATGAAACCCTTTTTATGCATGTCATATAGCACTTTATTAGTGTTGCATCGGAATCATGATGAGATGGTAACCACTTTGATGGGTTGCCTCTGATACTTCCTCGTTGATACTTGCATTGTGCATGACCCTACCTCTTTATGACGGTTATGCTAGTGGGAGTAGATAGGATGCTAAGCAGTGCTACGCAAAAGGGATGGGAATATGCATGGTGATGGAGACAAAGTATTTTCAAAGGACTTTTCGAAAACCCCGTCGGGTGCCACTTATGCCCGAGGGAGATGATGAGTTGGGTAGCCACTTGATGATGAAGTGGTGTACCAAGGCAAGTGTGTGTGTTGCTTTCAAAAACGGATTGGTTTAAGTTGCGACCGTTATTCCAACCTTACATGCGCAACCACTCTACCCTTATATGGGAAAGGGCATTATTGATTACCTAGGCCGATACTAGCTTGGATCCCGCATTACTAGTGACGGGGGAGAGTTGGTGCTCTCTCTCAGGACGGGGTCGTGCCAGGTAGGGCGGCCAAGAACATTTTTATGGGGAAGCGGACACACCGTTGGTACCCCGTGCCAGTGGTATGTGATGAATATGGGAGCAAGGCTCCACAATTTTTAAGTTGTGAAATGTTGGGAACGGGGGTTACTACCAATCAAGTGGACTCCGTGTTAGTCTCGTCTAGGGAAAGATAGTGATCGGGTGCTTACCTCGGGTACTTGAGGTACCGCGGGTCGTGGATGACACGGAAGTTCCCCGGATCTTGTGGGGAAAGTGTGCAACCTCTACAGAGTGTAAAACTATTCGAATAGCTGTGTCCACGGTCAAGGACAGTTGGGTAACCGCTCTTGGGCTACGTCCACTTGTTTACAAACCAGTGTGTGTGGGAAGAACTACTTGGGTCAAGTCAAAGGACTTGACATGGATGAGTTAGGTTGGAGCCCACTCCCTTTGTGTTGATATCTGTAACATGTCCTCTTGGTTACTTGAATTCTCCTGATGCAAGTCTTATGAGTTCTTGAACATGTCATTGCACTCAAAAACTAGCTTTCCGCAATTTTTTTTACCTATATCATGCATTGTTGTATCTTGAACCAAAACATGGGTTGCTTGCGAGTACATTCAAAGTACTCATTGGCTTGCCACTGGTTATTTTATTGGCTAGGCATGAAAGAACATGATATTAAGAAGAGTACCTCGATGACGAACATGCGAGCTAGGATGCTTCCCAGTCAGAATGCCTGTAGGGTTAAGGCAGATGGCATGGGTCCAAGTTATCGACGAAGATTTCCGCTGCGATGTTATACTCAAGACTTGACCATAATGGTCCTACTTGTGTGATACGGTATGTATGGATGTAAGACTCTTGTTATTCAGCTTCTGTGTGTTCAATGAGCATTGATCTCTGGGATCACTGTACACGTGCATTCGGTGACCACGACTTATGAGTCGGGTTACCCACACAGCTGGTATGAGAGCCATCCTGACTGTAGGAAGCCTTAGTTAGCATGGTCGTTAGTTACGGTAAAACTATATCCAAAACTATTACTAGTTTTCAAAACTATCTATACTTCTCTTCCCTTCTCAGTTTTTTTTAAAACTAAGGTATACTTTCCCTATTGATCTCTTCCCTTCAAAACTATTACAAACGGTCGCTAGCACCCTCAAGCCCCTGGCCACGGGATTCCTTGTAATACTCCTGGGTAGCCTAGAAGGATTACATCTTGCCAAACACTCACCCACCTCTTCTGAACACAAGATTGGCAACACCACAGGAAGACGATGCCAACAGAAGATACGCCTTTGAAGAATGAGGACATGAAGACCGAGAGGACGGTGACACCTTTGAATTTTCCCAGGATGATGCAATGTTAGCCTATAATGATCATGGCATAGGATATGCAAGATCATGATATACATCGCTAATAGAGTAACCCTGTCACTACCGTTGTAGTATCGGCAACCATCGGTGGATGAGAACCTCGCCATTTTGTCCGCCTCACTATAGTGAGCAGGAAAACGGTTCTCTTCATCCCCCGCTCTTGGTATCGATGTTTTCATCAACGTAACCGACATGTTGGACCTCTATTATGCCTTGTTAATACCATTGCATAAGGGATTACCTACTTGGTACCATCGATGCCTTAGAAGACAAAAAGGGATTGTCATGATTAAGAAGACAACAGAAGATCGAGTTAATGCCTGCTACGAGAAGCCACCTTCACCCCATCACTTCAACAGGCAAGAAGTTGTTGAAGAATCTTCAGGCTCAACCTGGATCGTTTCATCGAACAACTACAAGAGACGTAGCAACACCTGAGGAAAACCCAGAAGACTGCACGAGGCTCAAGGCACGATTACTAAGTCCGAGAACCCCTAGGGTAGGATGAGTCGTGTACCCCCTATGCGCAGTCGAGTCCATAGGATTTTTCGAATAGAACCATGACTGTGTGTTGCTTGTTTTTTTATTTGATTGTGTTTTGATATAAGTCGCACTTTTGCCCTAGGCAAAAAGTACGCGACTATATCACCTTCCTTGTTTTCCTTTGATTGGCCCTTTTTGGAACTTGTTTGTTTGCACCTGCACTATAGAACCCCATTTAGGCATCCCCCTTTATGCTACTTATGCCTCTCATCTCTCTCCTCAACTGAAGACCAGCAAGAAAAGATGCACCAAGGAGTCTACTTCGGCGACCAAGTAGCACTGAAGAACTTTTCTACAACCTCCTCGACCAAGTGAAACCCCGTAGAGTTATATTTAACCCCCAGACTAGAAACCCGTTCTTAGACCCTTCGAGACTGCACGAGATACCCCATCTTGAGTCCTTAACCACGTGCTTAACCCATAGAATTGCAAGAGAACCAGTTAAGCCTCTGTAAACCTTGCACAACATTGGGTTCATTATGGAACTAGTGGACATAGTGAACGAGCACATTATCATCCTAATATAGCACCAGAACTGACGATGCCATAGGGAAGACCAGTTTGAGGATATAGGAATAGAGGACAAATGACTTGATGAGTTTGTATCAATGACTTGGGGGAATAGATAGGAATTCTCGTTGGACATGAGATTTGGATTCAATACGTTATCCTAGTGGAGTATGGATGCAGAGTAATTCTACATGGTTCGGAATAAATTGGATTTAGACTGATGATCTCGATCATGATACCATGTTTCTTGGAGGACAATAAACTGGGAGATTGGATTAATTGTCGGAGTTGATATAAGCTTGACCTCGGAGGTTACTTGACCATGATAAAGGAAATTGGTGGACTTACTATGGTAAAGACAGCCCTTTCAAGTATTTGGGGACTATAGGACATTAGAAGATTCGTGTGAGACACCATAGACATTGGATTTGTAGAATTAACGGATTATGTAGTGATTAATGGAAGTTAATGGGCTATTGGAGTTGATTCATAGGAAGGAAACAAGATCTTGGTGTGGCTTACGACGTGTTTCCTTAGGATAGAGATGCTTTATCATGGACCTTGGATCAATAGACTGAGCACTTAGATTGTGGTGATTAAATTCAAGCTTAGCAACTTATATGCTCTACCCATGGATTTTTAGGGGTAGCCATACATATGAGTTTGGGGATAGTGACATGTATATGATTTTGTTAGACCTCCCCTCGGGGAGTCATGAGGATATGAATAACATGACTGATGATTGGAGTTGACGTATACGGGATGATTCTTTCGGTAACGTGATGTGATTGTTTGGAAGACTAGATAGGACGATTGGCATCTCAGAAACTGTGCTCCAGGATGGTATGATAAACATTCACTCGCACACTAGAATCCTTGAAACCCTTACGCCCTACCAAGCCACAACATGGTCGGATCCTGACCTTGGGCTTTGGCTCTAGATCGATAAGACCTTGGCCAATGCTCAACCACGTCCATCACCAATGCCTCAGCCCACTTTACGTACCCCATAGACTTCATGGAGTGCTTGGACAAGTTAGTTGTCATCTTTCTTTGATGACATACTTGTCTACCCGAAGACGGAAGAAGAATCGTTGAGCTGGTCAAGGAACATGTGAAGATCGTCATGTCTAGGAGGAAGAACTACACCAACCACCATTTTCAAGAAGTATACCTCCGCATCAAAGACCAGGCATATCTGCAAACCACTTCTCTCAAAGTAACCAAGCATTTCCATGTCAAAGGGAAGCTCACACCAAGATTTATCGGCCCTCTCCAAGATCACTGCAAGGTGAAGAATAGACGGCTACCAGCTAGAGTTATCACTTGAGTCACCCACTGTGCACAACGTTTTTCCACACGACACCACTACGGAAATGTTCCAACTTCCTAACTAGCCCGGTCTCTACAAGGACATCGACCACGAGCCATCGACCTCCAGCCCAATATGACCTACGCGAGATATCCCAATTGCAATCTGGATCAAGAAGGACGACAAACAAGAATCCATGCCATCGAGTACTTCAAGGTTCAATGGAGCACCAAACGGAAGCAGAAGCAGTATGAGGACGTGAAGACTACCCCAAATCCAAGTTTCCGTATTCCTTTCCGCGCCTAGTCTGGGAATCTCGGGGACGAGATTCTTGTAAGGGGGGTAGGTCTGTCACACCCTGATTTTCATGCCACAACACTTAAGCTAATAAATCATGATAAAATGTGGTTTGAAAAAAACTTTTGAGTGTTTTGGACCTTTCCTTGTTTGGATTTTGTCTGTTGTTTGCAAGTGCTCTAAAAATCAAATAAATCCTCCAACTCCTATACTTCATCTCCTTGCTCCAAACTCTTGAACCAATGATCATTCCATGTGTATAGAGAAATATAGGATTTTCTTACAAAAATAATTTGGCCAAAAAGTATTTTCAAAAATTAGTTTTTCAAAAACCCCTAAATTAAGATTTGTACTGCAAGTACTTAATTCAAGGCAGTAAAAATCTTTCCAAAAATATGTTTGACTCCTATTAGATATAGGATACCCAGAAACCACAAAAATATAATTTTAAAAGTTATTTTCATATTTGATTTAAAGGCTTTTTCTTAATGCCAGAAATGGTCTTTAATAGGTTAAAATTATTTTAAAACTTTAAAAAAATTTCAGAAAAATTAGGGAGACTCAATGGACATATATTTTCCATATATATGAGTTTCAACACATGGTCATGATCAAAATATTGGACAAAGCCTCCGAAAACCATTTCTGCTCATTTCAAGGATTTGAATATTTCTACAGGAAATATTTTCATAAAAATCCAAGAAAATTCTAACATGTCACATATGACATTTTTGATGATCTTGCCAAGTACCATGTCATGGAGAATAGTATAACCCCATGAAACCCTCTCAAAACCACTTCTGTCCTTTTTCAAGTTTGAACATTTTTGCACTGTCAAACATGTCCAAATGCTCTCAAACTTGGTGCACATGCTCAAATGGTGTAATAATCTGCCCTAGACCAAATGGCACAAGTTGGAGAGAATGTAATATTGATCAAAGTACCCCAAAACCCTTTCTGTCCAGAACCAAATTTGAACAACTCTACATTGCCAAGTGTGTCCTTTTGATCTGAATTTTTGTGCACATGTTCAAATACTCGTGTGGTGACACTAGACAAAGTGGTGCATCAAGGAGAATAGATTTGCATGACTAAATCTTGGTAAAGCCATTTCTGCTGATTTCTAGGGTTTACAAAAATTGCATTGGCAACTTTCTTAAAATGGACTCAAACTTGGTGGTTAACCTCAATTATGTGTGACACTTGATCTTGTTAATTCTCATGTCCAGTGGAGTTAATTTACTTTCCCAAACCTACAACAAACACCTTCAGCAAAATTTCCAAAACCACCTTTTTGACCACTTCCACTAATCTCCATGACCCTATCTTCTTACCACAGCCCCTCCTAGTCTTCTCCTACCTCCAGTAACTCCCCTGGCCATTGCTCAATGGTTGAGGGGGAAAATACCCCCATTTACCTCCCTGGACAGCCCCTCTCTCCCTCTTCTTCTAATTCTCTCCTTTCCTAGTGGTTCACCAGGGCATCCAAGGCCACCCCTCTTTGTTTACTCACCCCACAAAGCCCCAGACACTAGTGGACACGCCCCTGGCACATAAACAATGCCATGGCATGCAGAGCTCGCGCTCTGGAGCATGCTACAGTGCTCTCCGGCACTGTAGCACGCCCATTCGAAGGCCTCCCGTCGACCTTGGGCGCCGGAATCATGTCCCCCGAGGCCGCCTCGGCGTCCACGACACGCAACACTGTCGGGCCCCTCCTCCCTCGCCATCCTTATCCCTCCACGAGATCACCCGAGCACGTCCATGGACGCTGCCCATGGTGCACCGTGGCCTCGCCCATTTTAAGCTACCCCCGAGCTCTCTCTCGCCTCGGTTGGGTCCCCCTCTCTCCCGTGCACCTCCCAGACATCCTCCTTCTCCCCCCTCGTGCCCTCCAGCACCTTCCATGGTCAGAGTGCCGCCGCCGGCCTCCACTCCGATTCGGGCAACAACGGGCTTCTCCCCTCCTCCTCTCCCCACCAGGAAAGCATTCATGGTCCAGCGACCCTTTTCCCCCCATCTCCCTGACCGCCGGGGCACTGTGCCCCTGCCCATCATCGCCTGGGTGTCCGCCCTCCTTGGCCCGTGCCTGCCGCGCCTCGGCCACCCTCCCTACCATTCCCGGGGAGCCCCTGATGCGCCGCTCCCTGGCGACCCCTCCGGTGGCCGCGGCTTGGCTAGGGGTGGCCTGTGTCGTCGGGGGAAGGCGCCGGCCGGCGCGCAGACGGGGCTCGATCCCCTCCTATCACAAGCGCGGGAGGAGGAAGAAGACCCTGCGGGTGGGCCCCGCAGGTCAGTGACCCCGCCGGCCGGCCACGTCATTTAAGTGGAGACGGGCCAGCCGTTCTACGCTTCCCTTAGGCGAAAGCGTCACCGGGGAATATGCCTTCGGCGTGGCCTCCCATCGGGTGTCCGCGAGGAGCTGGGCCAGGCCCAGTGCACTGCCCGGCTAAATTACGCTCAGCGCGTGAGATTAGGTATAAAACCCTTTTTCTCATTTTGTTTATCCAGTGAACTTCAAAAATTTCTAAACAAGTCAAACAGTGTCCAAATTTGATGATTCAAATTTCTAGTAGTTTCTAAATTCATTCCCTATCACATGGTGCTACTTGCACATTTTTACAGAAATATTTCTTTCACAAATAATTAGCAAATCCTATTTTTCCATTTCTGTGATAAACTTTAGAAAATCACAGAGATCCCATTTTTGATCCAAATTCCATGATTCAAAATCCTAGATGTCTATAAGTTCAAAACTTAGTTTTTGAACATTTTTACTAATACTTTCTGTATGACCTCAAATAGTGGTCTATTCCTTCATATATAGCCAACTTTGCAATTCATAGAGAAATCATTTGAACTCCAAATCCAGTGAAACCAACTCCTAGATGCTTCTAAAATCATGCCTTGTTAAATGGGTATCCTTGCTCATTTTTCAAAATAATATTTATGTACCCCTCTTGGAAATCCATAAACCCCTTGATTCCATCATATCCAAATGTTTAGAAATATCCACTGACCCAATTCCAATGAAACCACTCTGGTTAATTTTCATACAACCAGAGATGTCCTAGAAAAGTCAAATCAATATTTTTAGAGCACTTTCATTTCCTGCCTTGTTGTGTTGCTTATTATGGTTGCTTTCGACGATAGTTGACGAAGTAGACGAAATGCTTGGAGTAGGACCAGAGATATTTGAAGACCTCAAAGACTTTGTTAAAACAGGCAAGCAGCCCTTTGACCATATTTATGAAACCCTTTTTATGCATGTCATATAGCACTTTATTAGTGTTGCATCGGAATCATGATGAGATTGTAACCACTTTGATGGGTTGCCTCTGTTAGTTCCTCATTGATACTTGCATTGTGCATGACCCTACCTCTTTATGAGGGTTATGCCAGTGGGAGTAGATAGGATGCTAAGCAGTGCTACGCAAAAGGGATGGGAATATGCATGGTGATGGAGACAAAGTATTTTCAAAGGACTTTTCGAAAACCCCGTCGGGTGCCACTTATGCCCGAGGGAGCTGATGAGTTGGGTAGCCACTTGATGACGAAGTGGTGTACCGAGGCAAGTGTGTGTGTTGCTTTCAAAAACGGATTGGTTTAAGTTGTGACCGTTATTCCAACCTTACATGCGCAACCACTCTACCCTTATATGGGAAAGGGCATTATTGATTACCTAGGCCGATACTAGCTTGGAGCCCGCATTACTAGTGACGGGGGAGAGTTGGTGCTCTCTCTCAGGACGGGGTCGTGCCAGGTAGGGCAGCCAAGAACATTTTTATGGGGCACCGGACACACCGTTGCTACCCCGTGCCAGTGGTATGTGATGAATATGGGAGCAAGGCTCCACAATTTTTAAGTTGTGAAGTGTTGGGCACGGGGGTTACTACCAATCGAGTGGACTTCGTGTTAGTGTCGTCTAGGGAAAGATAGTGATCGGGTGCTTACCTCAGGTACTTGAGGTACCGCAGGTCGTGGATGACACGGAAGTTCCCCGGATCTTGTGGGTACAGTGTGCAACCTCTGCAGAGTGTAAAACTATTCGAATAGCCGTGTCCACGGTCAAGGACAGTTGGGTAACCGCTCTTGGGCTACGTCCACTTGTTTACAAACCAGTGTGTGTGGGAAGAACTACTTGGGTCAAGTCAAAGGACTTGACATGGATGAGTTGGGTTGGAGCCCACTCCCTTTGTGTTGATATCTGTAACCTGTCCTCTTGGTTACTTGAATTCTCCTGATGCAAGTCTTACGAGTTGTTGAACATGTCATTGCACTCAAAAACTAGCTTTCCGCAAATTTTTTTACCTATATCATGCATTGTTGTATCTTGAACCAAAACATGGGTTGCTTGCGAGTACATTCAAAGTACTCATTGGCTTGCCACTGGTTATTTTATTGGCCAGGCATGAAAGAACATGATATTAAGAAGAGTACCTTGGTGACGAACATGCGAGCTAGGATGCTTCCCAGTCAGAATGCCTGTAGGGTTAAGGAAGATGGCATGGGTCCAAGTTATCGACGAAGATTTCCACTGCGATGTTATACTCAAGACTTGACCATAATGGTCCTACTTGTGTAATACCGTATGTATGGATGTAAGACTCTTGTTATTCAGCTTCTGTGTGTTCAGTGAGCATTGATCTCTGGGATCACTGTACACGTGCATTCGGTGACCACGACTTATGAGTCGGGGTACCCACAGTTGTGCATCATGTCATGCTTATGTGGTGGTTGTTTACTATGTTGTTTGTTTCTTTCCAGTGTGCTTCTTCGGGTTGGTTTCGATAATGTCCCATTTGTGAGGATCCGTTCGTCTACGTCCGTTTGTCTTCTTCATGGACTCGTTCTTCTTCCTTGCGGGATCTCAGGCAAGATGAACATACCCTCGAAATCACTTCTATCTTTGCTTGCTAGTTGCTCACTCTTTTGCTATGCCTATGCCGCGATACCTACCACTTGCTTATCATGCCTCCCATATTTTTAAGCCAAGCCTCTAACCCACCTTGTCCTAGAAAACCGTTGTTTGGCTATGTTACCGCTTTGCTCAGCCCCTCTTATAGCGTTTCTAGTTGCAGGTGAAGATTGGAGTTTTTTCCTTGTTGGAACATGGATATTTTGTTGGGATATCACAATATCTCTTATTTAATTAATGCATCTATATACTTGGTAAAGGGTGGAAGGCTCGGCCTTATGCCTGGTGTTGGGTTCCATTCTTGCCACCCTAGTTTCCATCATATCGGTGTTATGTTTCCGGATTTTGCATTCCTTACATGGTTGGGTTATATTGGGAACCACTTGACAGTTCCCCTTGAATAAAACTCCTCCAGCAAGGCCCAACCTTGGTTTTACCATTTGCACTAACAACCTACCACCTTCCCTTGGGTTCTGTAGACTCAAGGGTCATCTTTATTTTAACCCCCCCGGGCCAATGCTTCTCTAAGTGCTGGTCCGAAATGGGCAGCCTGCGGGGCCACCTCGGGGAAACTCGAGGGCTGGTTTTACTCGTAGCTTGACGTATCCGGTGTGCCCTGAGAACGAGATATGTTCAGCTCCTATCGGGATTTGTCGGCACATCTGGGTGGCTTTGCTAGACTTGTTTTACCATTGTCGAGGATGTCTTGTAACCGGGATGCCGAGTCTAATCGGATTGTCTTGGGAGAAGGAATATCCTTCGTTAACCGTGAGAGCTTGTGATGGGCTAACTTGGGACACCCCTGCAGGGATTTGAACTTTCGAAAGCCGTGCCCACGGTTATGGGCAGATGGGAATTTGTTAATGTCCGGTTGTAGAGAACTTGATACTTAACTTAATTAAAAATGCATCAACCGCGTGTGTTGCCGTGATGGTCCCTTCTCGGTTGAGTGCGGAAAGTGAACACGGTGTTGGAGTAATGCTTGAACGTAAGTAGTCTAGGATCACTTCTTGATCATAGATTCTCGAACGTGCTTTGCCTTCTCTTCTCGCTCTCATTTGCGTATGTTAGCCACCATATATGCTAGTGCTTGCTCCAGCTCCACCTCATACCTTTTCCCTACCCTTATGCTTAAATAGTCTTGATCGCGAGGGTGTGAGATTGCTGAGTCCTCGTGACTCACAGATTACTTCCAAAACCAGTTCCAGGTGCCTATGATGACCATGCAGGTGACGCAACCGAGCTCAAGGAGGAGCTAGATGAAGACCTTGTTCGTTATGTTGTTCCGTTTCCAGTTGATCAGTAGAGGAGCCCAGTTGGGGCGATCGGGGATCTGTAGCATTAGGGGTAGTCTTCTTTTATTTTGGTTCCGTAGTCGGACCTTGATTGTATCTGGTTGATGTAATGCTTTATTCATGTATTGTGTGAAGTGGCGATTATAAGCCAACTCTGTATCTCTTTCTTATTCAGTACATGGGATGTGTAAAGATTACCCCTCTTGCGACATGCCTACAATGTGGTTATGTGTCACATCCCTAGCTTTTGGTGCTGCCTAGTGTTTGCATCATGTTTAAATTTCTGAAAACTTAAACTGGGGAAATTTGGAAGCCTCAAAACCCTAAATAAAAGAAGGGCAAAAACCATAAAATCTCATTCATTGTTCCAAAATGCTCTTCTTAAATGTTTGATAATTTTTGGAAAGGGTTCTGGTCCCAACCAAAATATTGAACATTTTTAAGGACTTAATCTTGGGACTTTGAATTTAAATCATTAGCTATTTGAATTTGAATTATATTCATATAATTGGAATATAATTTCAAATACCCCTGAAATATTTTATGAGCTTTTGGAAAAGTCCATCTAGCAAAATAAAAATATTCAGAGGAGTTTTTGGCATTGTTTGGATTATTTTAAATTCAAAACAGTGGCAAAAGATTAAATAAAAGAAAACAGAACAGAAATATAAAAAAAGAGCAGAAGCGTACCTGGGCCACCTACCTGCAGCCCACCTAGCGCCCCACCTGGCGCTAGCAACCGGCCCAGCTCCTGTGCTGGCAGCCCATCGGTGCGGCCCAGCCCACCAGGTGCCTCCCCCTGTCGCCTTCCTCCTCGTGCTAGTAGGGAGAGGAGGGACACCGCGACGCCGCCGCGCGCGCCACCTCCACCCTGCTCTGGCCACCTCCTGCTTCGCGCTGCAGGCTCGTCCTCCTCCCTGACCCCGTGCCTGGATGACGCCACGCTGCCCCGACTCCCTCTCACACTCTCCCTCGCCTCATCCCCTCCTCTGTCTCTCTCTCACACGCATGGCCGTCGCCACCGACGCCGTTCGCCGCGGCCACATCCACCGCCTCGCCTCTCCGACACGCCCACGGGCTCCGCCTCGTCCCTCTCTTCCTCCTCACCGAGCCGTCCGACGCCGGAAGCCCCTGGACGTCGCAAGCACCGCCGTTCCCCTCGTTGGCCACCGGAGATCGCCGCCGTTAATTCTCCGTCGCAGAAGCTTCCCCGAGCCCATTGAGCTGCTCTGCGAGTCCGCCGTGAGCCCCTCTTCCTTTCCCCTCACCTCTCTCTCTCGCGCATGCCCTGTAGCCGCCGCCCCACGAGCACCCGAGGCCGCCGTCCGCCATGGCCGGTGAGCTTCGTGCTCCCGAGCTCCTCCACCTGCGCTCGTTGCCTCCGAGTGCTCCTGATGACCCCAGTGACCCGTAGAGCCCCTCCAGCGCCTCAGCTCCCTCGTTTGCGAGCCGCAGCGCCGAACCCGACCGCACCCGAACTCCGGCCGCCGCTCACGAGCTCGCCGTCGTCGGTACCAGCCACCACAGGCACGGCCACCACCACCGTTCGATGCGCACCAGCAAGGGCTCTCCAACGAGTCCAAGCACGGCCTCGCCCGTGCCCTGTAGCGCACTTCCGGTTCGCGCCGCCGTCTCGGGCCTCGCCGGCGTCATGTCGCCGGTGGGTTTGACCCACTTTGACCACGGCGGGACCCCCCCTGTGTCCATGACATGTGGGGCCGGCCTTTGACTGAATTAGTGTAGGATTTTAATTAGTGCTAATTGCTCTATTAGTTAATTAGGATTAGTACTAATTGAATTAGTTAAACTAATTACCCCTGCTGACACTCACAGTGGGCCCCGTGGCTATTAATTTGATTAGTTAGAATTAATTAACTCTGTTAGTCACCTGAGTCACTGACCAGTGGGCCCCACTGGTCAGATTTGACCGGACCAGCCCCTGTTGACCTTCTGACGTCATGCCAACGCCATGCTGACGCAATATTCCTTTTCTGGAATTTAGTTTATTTTATAAATAATCAGGAAATTCCAGAAAATTGTATAAACTTCTAAAATTCATAGAAATTCAACCGTAACTCCAAATTAAATAAATTATATATGAAAAATTATCAGAAAAATTCAAGGAATCCATCTGTACCATTTTCATGCATGTTTGAACAATGTTTGTCCTCTGTTTTGGACAAAACAAATAAAGGGCATTTAAATAATCATATATGGAGTTGGAGTTTGAATCATGTATTCAAACCAACTTCATTTAAATCATAGCTAGGTGCATTAGCCCAAAACACATTCATATTGCCATGTCATAGCATGCATCATATTGTGCATTGCATTGATCGTGTTTCTTCTGTGTTTGTCGGTGTTGTTCCCCCTCGATAGACGTTGTACCGGCGATGTGATCGATGACACCGATGAAGAGCTATATTATCTTCAGAAGTGCCAGGCAAGCAAAACACCCTTGTTCATTCCGATATAATCCCACTCTCTCGCTCCTGCTCTCTTTTACTGCATTAGGACAACAATGATTCATCTGTTACTTGCTGCGGTAGCTGAACCCCTTTATCCTCTGCATGACCTGTCATTCCACAGTAAATAGATGAAACCCACTAGCATGAGTAGGAGTTGTTTGAGCCCTGTTGTGCCTACTCATTCTTGCTTGTTTGTCATGCCTACTACTGCTTAGAGTTGTGTCAGGTCTGATTCATCGGGAATGAATCAGAGGTGTGTGAACATGTCCTACTGTGTGTGAGCTAAGTGTGTGAACACGATTTGGTAAAGGTAGCGGTGAGAGGCCATGTAGGAGTACATGGTGGGTTGTCTCATTGAAGCCGTCCTCAGGAACTGAGTTCTGTGTTTGTGATCCATGATTCAGCTACTACCACGCATTGGGCCCGAAACCAATGGACCCTCTCGGCTTCTTAATCACCCTTGTCCTCTGTCCAGGAGTTGCAAGTTGTTTCTGGTGTTTGTAGTATGCTGGAGGCCATGGGCAGCGCTGACCGGAGGGGTGGGCTGTGATGCGGTAGGCACGTGGCACGGTGTACCGGGCACCCGTTTGGTGTCTCGGGAACCCTGTTCACATCGTTTGGGGCTGTGAGCGAAACTCCGGCCGGATCTCCTCATGGATGGAACCCGAATAGGCGATAAACCTGGACTAGAGACTTGAGTGTTTAGGTAGGCCGTGGCCGACACCCACGTTGGGCTTCCGCTTGAAGGTTGCCGAGTACATGTCGTGTAAACGGCGGTAAGTGGTGAGAGCATGTGTGAAGAAGTACACCCCTGCAGGGTTAACATCATCTATTCGAATAGCCGTGTCCGCGGTAAAGGACTTCTGGGTTGCTTATATCAGTTCATAGACAAGTGAAAGTGGATACTCTAAAATACGCAAGATAAGCGTGAGTGCTATGGATGGCGTTCTCGTAGGGAGACGGGAGCGGATCCATAGTGGTGTATTGATATGGTGAATATGTGGACTCGTGTGCGCCACCTCAAAAGAGTTACTTGCAGTCGTAGTTCAGGATAGCCACCAAGTCAAAGATGGCTTGCTGCAGTTAAACCCCCACCATCCCTTTGTTGATAATGATGCATATGTAGTTAGTTCTGATGTAAGTCTTGCTAGGTACATTTGTACTCACGTTTGCCTATTTTATGTTTTTGCAGAGAGACTTCGGTCTCGCTAGTAGTACCGCGTGGACTTCGACGTTTAGCTTGTTACCTCAGCTACGATCTTGTGCCCTCGGCAGGATCTGGTAGATAGTCAGGCTTCTCAGCCTTTTTCATTTTATAGTTGTCTATACTCAGACATGTTAAGCTTCCGCATGTGCTTTGACTTGTATGCTCTGAATGTTGGGTCATGAGACCCCTGTTTGTAATATCTCGCTCCTCGGAGCCTATTGAATAAATACTTGAGTCGTAGAGTCATGTTGTGATGCCATGTTGTATTTGCACATATCGAGCATATTGTGTGTATGTTATTGAAATGCTTGGTATGTGTGGGATCTGGCTATCTATTTGTTTATCCTTAGTAGCCTCTCTTACCGGGAAATGTCTCCTAGTGTTTCCACTTAGCCATGGTAGCTTGCTACTGCTCCGGAACACTTAGGCTGGCCGGCATGTGTCCTTCTTCGTTCCTGTGTCTGTCCCTTCGGGGAAATGTCACGCGATGAATACCAGAGTCCTGTTAGCCCGCTACAGCCCGGTTCACCGGAGTCCTGCTAGCCCAGTGCTACAGCCTGGATTCACTCGCTGATGACCGACACGTTCGATGCTGGGTCATGGATGCCTGTCCCTGTAAGTTAGTGCCACTTTGGGTTTACGACTAGCCATGTCAGCCCGGGCTCCTTATCATATGGATGCTAGCGACACTGTCATATACGTGTGCCAAAAGGCGCAAACGGTCCCGGGCAAAGGTAAGGCGACACCCGTGGGAATACCGTGCGTGAGGCCGCAAAGTGATATGAGGTGTTACATGCTAGATCGATGTGGCATTGAGTCGAGGTCCTGACATTATGCCTCTAAGTTGTGCTCCGACACGTGGGAGATATAGCCGCATCATGGGTGTTACAGCCAGTTCCTGTTTGTTGCATGTTTTTTGTTTCATAGAAAATCCATATCAAACGGAGTCCAAACGGGATAAAAACTGGCGAAGATTTTTTTTGTAATATATGTAAATTTTGGGAAGTGGAATGAATGCAAGACGATGCCAGAGGGGCCCACGAGGGTGAGGGGCACGCCCCAGGGGGTCAGGCGCGCCCTGGTGCCCTTCTTACGCCGCAAGAAAGCCAATATCCGGATAAAAATCATGTCCAAATTTCAGCCCCATCGGAGTTAGGGATCTCCGGGAATTTAAGAAACGGTGAAAGGGCAGAATTAGAAAAATGCAGACACAGAGACAGATCCCATCTCGGAGGGGCTCTCGCCCCTCCGCCGCCATGGAGGCCATGGACCAGAGGGGAAACCCTTCTCCCATCTTGGGAGAAGGTCAAGCAAGAAGAAGAAGAAGGGGGCTCTCTCTCCCTCTCTCCCAGTGGCGCCGGAACGCCGTCGGGGCCATCATCGTGTGATGGCGATCTACACCAACACCTCCGTCATCTTCACCAACATCTTCATCACCTTCCCCCATCTATCTACAACGGTCCACTCTCCCGCAACCCGCTGTACCCTCTACTTGAACATGGTGCTTTATGCTTCATATTATTATCCAATGATGTGTTGCCATCCTATGATGTCTAAGTAGATTTTCATTATCCTATTGGTAATTGGTGAATTTCTATGATTGGTTTAATTTGCTTGTGGTTATGTTGCTATCCTTTGGTGCCCATCATATGAGCATGCGCATGGGTCACAGAATAGGGTTAGTTGTATGTTGATAGGACTATTTATTGGCGGGCAAGAGTGATAGAAGCTTCAACCTTGCATAGAAATTGATGCATACGGGATTGAAGGGGGACCAGTATATCTTAATGCTATGGTTAGGTTTTACCTTAATAAACGTTAATAGTTGTGGATGCTAACTAATAGTTCCGATCATAAGTGCATAAAATTCCAAGTCAGGGATGACATGCTAGCAGCAGTCTCTGCCACATAATCCCGAGAAAACCCCATTTAATTATATAATGGGAGACACGTTGGATCAACATGAATACTTGAGGGATTATCGCTTGACTCAAAAAGGGAAACTATTATGGGATCAAATTCATATGTTGCATTGGTATGCTCGGCAACTATGCTTGAGATATGATTATACTTGTTACTCTAGGATGAAGACTCCAGACCTTCCCTTTTCATGCAAATTTAGTGATGATAAAACCTTGGTTTCTTATGCTAATGGTATATATGATTACTATGATGTGGAACAAATAGAAGAATGCATTGCTTTTATGGGTGCTTATGAAATTGAATCTATGTTTAAATAGTGTGAAAATCTTGATGATGTTGTTTACAGCCCTGAAAATTTTGCTATCCTTAAATATTGCTATGATAATTATAAATTCAATCCCGATGTTGATGAATTTATTGAGAGAGTCTCTGTTGTCCAAGAAAAGAATAATATTTTGCAGGAGTCTATGGAAGAAGGAATTGATGAAAGTGTGTGCTCATTGGATGAAAAAGATGATGAGGGGAGCGAAGAAGAAAAGGAGGAAGATCGGATTAGCTACCCGTGCCCACCTTCTAATGAGAGTAACTCTCCAACTCATACATTATTTAATGTCCCTTCATTCTTACCGAAGGATGAATGCTATGATGATTGTTATGATCCTGTTGATTCTTTTGAAATATCCCCTTTTGATGATGCTTGCTATGCTTGTGGCCAAGATGCCAATATGAATTATGCTTATGGAGATGAACTTGCACTACAAAAAAATATACTTCCGTGATGATACGTGTTTTTCACAGTAGGTCGCATTTTCTGTCATGCATGTACATCCATGACAATTTTATGACATAATCAAGATAGTCATACCAGTGCTGTCGTAGAAGTGTTCCATGACATTACCAAAATTATCATCATGGAAGTGTCCACTTCCATGACGATAAATCCCACGTCACATGAGTGCTTTCGTCAAGGGTGACCGACACGTGGCATCCACCATAACGGAACGCCATTAAGCTATCGGGTTGGGTTTTGGATCCGATAACCCGTTAACAGCCCCGACCAATGGGGATTTTCCATGTGTAAAATCATCATTGGCTGGAGGAAACACGTGTCGGCTCATAGTTGGGACAGATGTCATCCACTCATTGGACAGAAGGTGCCTATGATACGTCGACACGTGGCATGACCCAACAGAGGCCCATTCCTGTGAAAAGGTCAGCCCGTTTGACTTGGTCAAAAGGTGGCGGGCTGGCCCATGTAAAGCCTGTTAACGACCTGTTCGCATATAGCCCATTTACAGCCCGCTAACCCATGGCCCGTTACGCCCTATCCGAATTAGGCCCAGTAGCGTCATCTGGGCCACCCAATAAGATTCCAGCCTGTTTTCACTTTTGGCCCATGTATGGCCCATGACGTCTTTCGGCCCATATGAGGCCCTATGTAACTCTTGGACTATTAACGGCCCGTGGTGAAACTGGCCCATAATGAATAGTGTATAACTTTACACCCATTAACGGCCCGTGGTGAAACTGGCCCGTAATGAACAGTGTATCACTTTATACCCATTAACGGCCCATTATTCCGTTGGGCCATTTCCATCCCATGTTATCTTTCGGCCTTCTCAGAGCCCATTTATTCTTGGGCTCATTTCCATCATTCGTTTACTTACGGCCCGTTACTGCCATTTTCTACTTGTGGGCCAAATTCAGCCCGTGGTTATAGTCGGCCCGTTTGTGGTCCGTTAATACGATGGGCCGTTTTCATAGAGTCATCAAATACGGCCTATTAACGATGGCCTGTTATGGTCGGCCCATGAACGGACGATTCCAACTCTAGCCCGTTTACAGCCATAATGTGGTATGTTTGGCCCATGTTTGGCCAATCGATCATACGGCCCGTATAAGGCCCATTGATGATACGACCCGCAGAAGGCCCATTGTTTCTACGGCCCGTAGAAGGCCCATTGTTTCTACGGCCCGTAGAAGGCCCACTATTTCTACGGCCAGTAGGAGGCCCAGTGTCACTACAGTAAATATTAGCTCATGGTTATTGTGGCCTAGTTTTAAAAAATAGGTTATTGCAGCCACTAGCTAACCGCGGAAAAAGAACTGCAATGACTACAAGCAAACAAATAAACAAGACAACAAGGAAATAAATAAGCAAGCAACTAACGCTAGGCTATCACGGCTATTACACATATTACATCCACTGGGCATCAAAGTTCGCCACCAGTGCAAATATATGGAACAAAGGAGCATATCATATACACTGGTTGTCAAAGTTGGCGACCAGCGTAAATAAACGCCGCAACAAAACAAATCCAGAACTGAAACCACTTTAGAAGATCTCAAGAAACAATACCCCGGGTACCCATAATGCTAGCAAGATGCTTAGCAAGCTTATTAACTTTCTCTTGTTTGGTGCTTAAATCCTCCAGCACTTGCTATTGCACCTGAAAATATGCATCTGAATTCTGCAGGGACTTCCTCAGTCCTTCAGCTTCCTGTCGCAGCACATCTGATCGATGTCTTCCAACTTGAAGTTGAGACTCAAGAAGACGAACTGATTCAAGCAGCGAGTTCGAAGAGCTTGTGCCAGCAGTAGTGGCCAGTAACTCGAACACTACATCAAGACAGGACCTTTGGGTTCCCTCACTGTCGTCAAGATAGTTTTTATCAGCTTTCTTGGAGACCAACATGGATGTATCACTATCTTGAACCTTATCTACATTACTTCCTTTACCATTGGATAATGCGGTATTGTTCTCCAATATTTTGTCTGCATTCTAAAAGAGAAACAAGCAGACACATTGTTGGTGTACAAAAAGAGGGGCACATTTTTGTACCCCTTTACTTGTGCACAGGCAGTCAGAGCCGCGCCCGTGAACACATCGAGCAGAGCAAGGGAGGTAAGCCAAGGTAAGATCGAAGCCCAAGATGAAGCAAAGCAACGACAAGGACCAAGGCCACAAAGATCAGATGGGCAAAGTAGGTTTCCCCAGCAAGGACCCTTGCCGGGGCGGCCTCAGCGGCCCCGGCAAGACCCTTGCCGGGGCAACTCGCCCACGCCATCAGAGTGAGCCACCCTCAAGCCCACCAACACTCGACAAATGCTTGGACAGGGCTCAGGAGGCACCTCTGTGCTGGCATGCAGATCTTTGTGAAGACAAAGAAAAGTCAAGGTCAAATGAGGAGAGGAAGGCAGCCATCCTCACCAAAGAAACCCAGAAGACCCCCGGCAAGATCCTTGCCGGGGACTCCTGCATGCCACGGAAAGACCCTTGCCGGGCCACCCGGTAAGGCCCTCGCCAAGCGCACTAGCAGGGCCACCGTCAGGCCCACACCAGCCAAGTCCCCGCCGCCGTTCGCATGCAGCTGCCGACCCGACCAGCTGGGCAGGCACCTGCGTGGCGACATGCAGCCCTTCGTGGAGATTCCACCACGCGCCACCTCAGCTGCCTTCCGACCTACATGGCACCGCATGCATCGCTAGCCAGGGCATGTCGAAGCTTGGAGGAGCGGCGACGGACATGACGGGCCTCACCCCCTATAAAGTGGAGGGACACCTAAGCCTCACATTTAATGCACTTTGTCCTGTAATACCATGATAACCTTGCAACACTGTTGCCTTCCCACGTCCTGTGTGCCACTGTGGAAACCCCTTTTTTATAAAAGGAGGCCCAAGGCGACAAGGGGAGGGATTCGGCTTTTTGGAGCTCGTTACACCCCGTAGCTGGTTCGAGAACTCAGAATACATCCACCAAAGCAGGACTAGGGTTTTACACATCCTCGCCGCCCGAACCTGGATAAACGAACCGCGTGCTGTCTGTTAGACCCGCTCTTCTCTCAACCCCGCGCCCCACAACCGCAGTAGGGATTCTTGTGATCCCATAGGTGTCGTTTCCCACCGACATCTTTGGCGCGCCAGGTAGGGGGCGCATTTGTGAGAATCTTGTCTAGTAGTTAGCCTAGCGGTTCTTCATCGCCATGGCCCCTAAGAAGAAGACGGCCACGACGATTAGCTTGTTGGGGGCCGAACGGCCCGTGCCAGCGCGGACGAGCAGCGGACCGGTCATGGACAGGACTCGGGCCACGGCCCGTGAACACTAGCACCACCCAGGCAGTCGGAGCCTGGCGAGCGGCTTCGTTCGTGCACCAGACGGTCGGCCCCATGTCGCCGGATCCAAAGACGGAGTTGGACCCCCTACCGGCGGAGTGGGGCCCTCCGGGGGTGTCGTTGCGCCAACTCCGGGCAGCGCGGCGACCTCCAGGACGCATACACCAGCGACCACCACGCGTTCTTCCCATGGTGTGCACGCCAAACAGCGTCACCACGTTGGTGACCCTGGCCTCCGCCGTGGGAAGAGCCCTGTGCGTCATCAGCAAGGTGAAGGAGTTCAACACGCTACCGAAGCAATGGTGAAAATGGCACGCAGCCGCTGGGTCGTGACAGAGCTCCTAATAGCATAGTTAGAAGTCGAAGCGCGCCACGATCCACTCAGCTGTCGCCGCCACCCACACCAACGGAAGCCTTGGTGCGTGCGCAGCTGCTCCTCAACTTCCCTCCTGCTGCGGAGAAGCTAGATTAGTGGAGGGCCACCATCCGGAGCCTCGTCGCCGTCGCGAACAAAGATGAGTCGCTACAATCGGGGCCCTCGGGTCGGTGCTCCAAAGAACCACCACATGCTCGCGCTGGGAGGGCCGGGGGAGCTGCAGCCATGGTGCACTCTCCCCCTCCTCGCCACCCGCCACGGGTGTCGGCCCATCGCGGCGACACTGGTGATAACATCTTCATAGCATCGTCCGATCCATGGACCCTCCGTGACCAGCGCCAGGTCCTTCGGGAGCGAGCTCACGAAGACGCTCGAACCACCGTCAAATGCTGGCACGAAGCGTGCCGCCCGTCAGACAAGTGGTTGGGACCCACTACGGACCACCCGGCACTGGGGGGCCCCAGCGGCCTACCTTATGAGGTGGGCTGGCCGCCTTTTACCCATGAGCTGAGGCAGTTCCAGTGGCCGTCCTACCGCATGTTCAAGCCCCGACATCGGCGAGAAGTACACCGGCGAGACCCATCCATCCGAGTTCCTCAGCATCTACAACATCGCGATGCAGGCCACTAGGGCTCGTGACGACAAGGTGCTGGCCAACTACTTCCCGCTGGCGCTCAAGCCCAATGTGATGTCTTGGTTGATGCACTTGCCGGCAGACTCCATCTCTTCCTAGTCAGATCTGTGCAATGAGTTCGTTGGCGCCTTCACGGGAGGCCACCAAGCTCATGGCCAGGCCAGTGATCTGCATATCATTCCTCAGAAGGAAGGGGAGACCCTACGCAAGTACATCCAAAGATTCAGCCGGGGGCAATACAACATCCCTGACGTTCATCCCACCGCTGTGATTAGCGCGTTCCATCAGAACATGCGCAATCGCAAGATGCGCGAGGAGCTGGCGATGACCAAGGTTAAAGATGTGGCCGAGCTCTATGTTTTGGCCGACAGGTGCGCTCGGGCTGAAGAGGGAAGCTAGTACCCTGGCAAAAGCACCGGCGCGGAAACCGACTCTACTAAGGAGGACGCCGCCGCCCCGACGAAGAGGGGCTGGCATCGCAACAGGAAACACAAAGGCAAGGCCGTGCTTGCCATTGAGGGATCTGACGATATCGGTGCTAGCAAGAAGGTCAAGGCAGACACCCCCGGCAAGGGATTTGCCGGGTGTGCCGCCTGCCGAGCCTTGGCGGCTATCGACAAGCCAGGAAGCTCCAGCAAGCAATACTGCAAGATCCACCGTACCAAGGGCCATGATCTCCAGAACTGCCGGCAAATCGAGCTGCTTGCTGAGAAGCAAAAGGCTGAGTACAAAAGGCGGGACAAGGAGAAGGACCAAGATGGTGCTGAGGGATCCGGCAAGAAGCGCGGCGGCCAAGGAGGCCGCCCCGGCAGGGACAAACAGCAAGAAAGACCCGCCCGGGGCCGTGACAAGAAACAAGAAGACGATGACCGCGACGAGGATGATGAGTCTGGTGAGCAAGGGTTCCAGAAGGCTACGGAGGCCGTGCATCGATGGCGGCGCCTCGGTGCACACCTCTCACCGGCAGCTCAAGCAGTGGGCGCGAGTGGTCACAGCAACAGAGCCGTCGTTCGACGCTCAGAAGCCACTGAAGTGGTCCAGCACGCCCCTCATCTTTGAAGCCGAGGACCACCCTGATCACACTACCGCGGTCGGGTGTTTGCCGTTGTTGGTTTCGCCAACAATACGCAACCTCAAGGTGAACAAGATGTTGGTTGACGGTGGGGCCGGCCTGAACCTGATCTCGCATGTCGTGATCAAAAGGTTGCAAATCCCTGACGGAGACCTCGAGGAAACGGGCACGTTTCAAGGGGTCAATCCAGGGAGAAGCCAGCCAAAGGGAAAGGTCACGCTGCCTATGACGTTTGGAGGGGAGTTGAACTTCCGGACGGAGAGGATCGTCTTCGACGTGGCTGAGATCCCCTTGCCCTACAACAGGATCCTCGGCCGCCCGACACTCGCTAAGTTCATGGCGGCATCACACTACGCCTACAACATGCTAAATATGCCCGGGCCATTGACCGTCATCTCCATCCCCTCCGACAAGAAGGATGCGCTGATCTGCGCCGACCAACTCTACCGGGAAGTAGTTCCAGCAGCTGCCGTCAAGGCACCTGCTCCTGCGGCTGAATGCCCGGGAGGAAAAAAGGAGCCCGACAAGACCTCTCGCACCCACTCTGGCAAGCACACCCCCTCGGGGTGTTGTGCTACCACTAAGGACGTGCCAGAGAGCTCTGTCGACAAGAACAAGAGATCCAGAGCCGAGCCGCCGCAGACCAAGAACGTGCCTGTTGCGAACGATGGCACGGGAGGGGCCTTCATCATAGGCTCCGCCCTCGGCAGCAAATAGGAAGGCGAGCTCGTCACCTTCCTGTGGGCGAATGTTGACGTGTTTGCATGGCAAGTGTCCGACATCCCCGGTGTTCCCACGAAGGTGATTGAGCACCACCTAGCTGTCTGCCCCCACGCGCAGCCCGTCAAGCAGAAGGTCAGAAAGCAGGCTCTGGAGAGGCAGGAGTTCATCATAGAGGAGATCAAGAAGTTAGAAGAGGCAGGTTTGGTGAGAGGGGTGCTCCACCAGACGTGGTTGGCCAATCCGGTAGTGGTGCGCAAGGCGAATGGGAAGTGGAGGCTGTGTATTGATTACACAGATATCAATAAGGCTTGTCCTAAGGACACCTTCCCATTGCCGCGCATCGACCAGATTGTTGACTCCACGGCCGGTTGTGATCTGGTATCATTCCTCGATGCCTACTCAGGCTACCACCAAATCTTCATGACAAGAGAGGATGGAGAGAAGATAGCATTCATCACCCCAATGGTACGTATTGCTTTTTACGGATGCCTTTCGGGTTGAATAGTGCTGGCTCAACATTTGCAAGAGCGGTCCAAATTGGTTTTGAACCTCAACTCCATAGAAATATGGAGGCCTACATGGATGATATAGTGGTCAAAACCAAGGACGGGCCGACTCTTGTGCAAGATCTAGAAGAGACATTTGCCAACCTGCGCAAGATCAACCTCAAGTTGAACCCTGAGAAGTGCGTCTTCGGTGTCCCGTCCGGCAAGCTTCTCGGGTTCTTCGTGTCACAGCGTGGGATTGAGGCAAACCCAGACAAGGTCAAGGCTATTGAGCAGATCAAGGCGCCCAAGTGGATCAAGGATGTGCGTTGGCTCGCCGGCTGCGTTGCCGCCATGAGCCGGTTCATGTCCAAGTCTGCCGAGCGCACCCTTCCCTTTTTCAAGATCTTGAAAAAGGCGGGCCCAATAGAGTGGACCCCAGAAGCCGAGGCCACACTGCAGGACCTAAAGAAATACCTTTCCTCCACACCAATACTAGTTGCACCTAAACCACAAGAGCCGTTGCTGTTGTATTTGCTGGCGACGAACCAAGTGGTCAGCGCCGCACTAGTGGCGCAGAGGGAGGTCAACGAGGAGGTAGCAATGGCGGCAGAACTAGCGGATGGCAAGCAGAAGATTTCCCCGGCACAGCCTGGTGCCGACAAGGCGCGACCCCCGGCAGAGTCTGGTGCCACCAGGGCGATGCCCCCACGGCCGAGTGAAGTGGTGCCCAAGAAAAAGATGATGCAGCACCCGGTTTACTTTGTCAGCTCCCTCTTGCAGGGGGCTAGGTCAAGGTATTCCGGTGTGCAAAAATTGCTCTTATGCGTCCTCATGGCCTCGAGGAAGCTGCGTCACTACTTCCAGGCTCACGAGATCACTGTCGTCACTCGCCTCCCGTTGCAACGGATACTGCACAACCCAGACGCAATCGGAAGGATTGTGGAATGGGCCTTAGAGTTGTCAAGCTTTGGCTTAAAGTTTGAAAGTACCTCGACAATTAAGAGCAGAGTCCTAGCGGACTTCATCGCAGAATGGACCTCGACACCTGACCATGAAATCCAGGAGACTACTCTCCCGAGCAAGGAAGCAGAACGCAACTGGATCATGTACTTTGATGGAGCCTTCTTGCTGCAAGGTGCCCGTGCCGGCGTGCTTCTCATCGCACCCACCGGAGAGCACCTCAAGTACGTGATCCAGATGCACTTACCCAGGGAGATGTCCACCAATAACACCGCCGGGTATGAGGGATTGCTTGCCGGTCTCAGGATTGCGGCGGACCTCGGGGTTAAGAAGCTCATCGTTAGGGGTTACTCGCAGCTCGTTGTCAGGCAGGTCAACAAATATTACCAGAGCCCACTGATGGAAGCTGGAGGAACACTTTGACGGTATCCAGGCGGAGCAGGTCCCCTGAGGGGAGAACGACATCGCCGATTACCTGTCAAAGCATGCCGCATTCAAGCTACCTGTGGAACCAGGTACCTTTTTGCTTCGGTAAACTCAACCATCCGTCGATCCATCAGCAGGGCAGAGCAAGCGGAGGAAATCAGGTCCCAGCAAGTACTTTCCTACCGACCCCCCGGGGTTGCCGGCAAGGGTGCTACCGCGGGCGCTGAGTCTGCCCAAGGGCAGCTGGCTCCGGCGGGTCGTCAGGCCCTGGCCATGGAGACAGCCGCTCCCATGGCGGAAGAGATGCCTTTTGTCCTTGCCATCGAGCCACAGGGGAGCTTCCTGAGGAGTAGGAAGAAGCGGAAGGAGTAGCCCGTTGGTCCGCCCTGTACAAGTTCGTCGACGACGTCCTGTACCGGAGGAGGTCGAACGGTGTGAAACTCAAGTGCATCCCCCGGGAGGAAGGACTAGAGCTGTTGGTAGACATACATGGAGGTATATGTGGCTCCCACATAGGGTCAAGGGCTCTTGCTGGAAAGGCGTTCCGGCAAGGTTTCTTCTAGCCCAGCGCCCTCCAGGATGCAACGGCACTAGTCACCAAGTGTGAAGTGTGTCAGTTCCATTCAAAGAAGCTTCATCAACCAGCTCAAGCCCTTCAGACAATCCCTCTCTCCTGGCCCTTCTCGGTCTGGGCGATCGATATACTGGGCCCTTTCCCTTGCGCTATCGGGGGCTTTTAGTACTTGTACGTTGCAATCGACAAGTTCAGAAAGTGGCCAGAGGTGGAAGCAGTGAGGAAGGTGACTGCTCAGTCAGCCGTCAAATTCCTCAAAGGACTGGTCTGCCGTTTTGGTGTGCCAAACAGAGTCATCACCGACAACGGCACACAGTTCACAAGCCACACCTTCATGCAATACATCCGAGACCTCGGCAACAAGGTCTGTTTTGCTTCTGTGGCACATCCACAGAGCAACGGCCAAGCAGAGAGGGCAAATGCTGAAGTGTTGTGAGGCTTGAGAACGAAGACCTTTGACAGGCTGCACAAGAGTGGAAGGCGCTGGATTGATGAGTTGTCGGCGGTTCTTTGGTTGATCAGAACAATGCCAAATCGAGCCACCGGCTAGACACCTTTTCCCCTGGTATACGGGGCGGAAGCAGTTCTCCCCAAGGAACTCATACATGGGTTACCTCGAGTGCTTGCTTATGATGAGCTTGAGCAAGAGCCGTTGTGCCAAGATGACGCGACGCTCCTTGAGGAAGATCGTCTTCGGGCAGCTGTAAGAGCAGCACGCTACCAGCAAGCCTTGTGCCGCTACCATAGCCGCAAGGTTCATGCCCGAAGCCTTGAGGAAGGCGACCTTGTTCTTCGGCGCGTTCAGTCGGCCAAGAATTCCAACAAGTTGACGCTGAAGTGGGAAGGCCCTTATCAGGTAATACGAGTCACCAGGCCGGGTGCAGTCTGCCTGGAGACCGAGGATGCCATACTAGTGAGCAACTCCTGGAACATCGAGCATCTTTGCAAGTTTTACCCATAAGGCGTGGCTTGCCGGGCCTCCCGGCAAGCCACCTTTTGTACGAGCTTTGCCGACAAGGCATGCAAAGCCAGGCGCAGACCCTGAGCATAAATAAATGAAGCACTGGCGCCTAAGTTATAGCATGCATGCTAGGTCGAGTCTCGTCCTTGGTTAGGGTTAATTGTGCTTAGCGGCGGCTAACCCCTAGCTTATAGGTCGAGTGTGCGTGTCTCTACTCTTCTCTGTCTTCTTTGGTTCGCAGGACACATGAGTATCCTTGCCGAGCTGCTTTGGAAGGAAGGGGACGGACCGGCGTCTGGACCTCGGCAAACCAGTATTGTCAGGGGCTACAAGAGCAAAGATCCACCCGCAGCAAGCCAAGGTTGCCGGGGGCTGCAGATTCAGATAAGTTCTCTATCCCTTATCATGCGTTTCGTTCTAGACTAAGGTATGTGAAACCTCGTTTTATCCTTAGGCTATCGTGCTCCCATCATTTCGGGCCCTAGGACTCGTTTCCTGGGACCGAGTTTGGTCTTAGTCGCGGCAGCAAGGAAATGAAACGAGGAGCCTAAGCCCACCTCATCCCTGCCTCCACCAAGGGCGTGAGAAAGGTCGAGCGGTGTGGGTGGAGGCCAAGGCCTGTTGCCGGGCGAGAAAACGTTAATCTTAAAGGTAACAAGGACTTACTCCTTGTCGTGGGTTTTACCTGCGAACGAAAAAACCGGCAAACATCCCTTTTTCATTAAAAAACATCCCGTACAGGTACAGTTCATACGAAATGAAAAACATGAACAAGGGGATTACAAGTTCTAAAGTTAACAAAGGCCCGAAGGCTTACAAGACTAAAAAGAGATAAGATGCCCGTAGTCCCTTTTCTTGTCCCTCTCCGCAGGAAATGGAACAAGAAAGTAGAAGGGCAAAAGGGGCGCCTAGGCGAGCTACGAGTGGCAGAAGACACCAAGGGGACATCTTGGTGGCCGTACAAGAGCTGGATGGTGATGGCGGCACCGGAGGCAGAGCTCGAAGACGAGGCGGCAGGACATCGGTACGCGACGAAGGCGTCGGTGCCCGCGTACTCCGACTTGATGGCCTTGCCGCCCGCCATCTTTATCTTCCGCAGCCTCCCAACACCAGCCGCCCAAGGAGATGACCCCAACAAGTTCAAGGAGCCGGCGACGCGGATGATGGGGTCGTCGGTGCCGCTCGGAGCGGCGCCCGATGCCTAATCGGACCCGTCATCCTGCCGCCCGCTAGCCTCGTCGTCGCTGCCGTTGTCCTCCTCGCCACTCTTGCTCGAGGAGGAGTCTTCGTCGTTAGAAGAGCTCTCCACACAGCACCTTACGTGAGTCCTGAAGTGCCCGAAGATCTTGACAGAGAGGAGGCCACCCTCCATTAGTTTGAAATGGAGAGTGAGCCCATCCGTCAAGCTATTGAGGCGAGCAAAGGTCTTCCACCCTCGATGGAGATACATGACGTGAGGGTTGGGGAACTCGACGTTGGCCCATGTGTCGTCGTTCCCGCAGCCCCCCATGCGGCGGATCCAGCTCCATCTCCCGCCCGAATGGAGTTGGGAGGCGAAGGCGACGGCGCAGTGGATGGCACAGCCTGACGAAGAATTCGTAGGTGTTATCCCCGGCATGGCCCTCCATCGGAGGAAGAACTGCTGGCGGAGGAGAGGCTGATCAGCCGCCCCGTCCTCCTCTTCCCCCGAGCGCTACGCCCTCTGCCCCGGCCTTGCACACAGCCTCGCCCCTCCCCCTTCCCCTCGTGGCCGGCTCTACCAACACGGTCTCAGGGGGAGGAGGGACACGTTGTCGAGCGGTGACCCTCACCGCCACCGTTGAAGGACTAGGATTCCCTTTCTCCATGGTGAATGAATGGAAGGAGCGGAAGCACAGGGAGGTAGAAGATGGAAGAATGCGGGGTGCCATCCCCCCTTTCCCCTCTTTATAAAGGAACAGGGTTGGGGCTCGGCCGCCCCGCTCGGCCAATCAAGGAACGGGGTTGGGGCTTGACCGACCCGCTGCCACAACCAGCGACGGCCCGGCTTCCCGCCTCCATCGCCTGCCACCCCGAGTGCATGAAAGACGCGTGGCAGACATGCAGAACCGAGGGGACGGGTGAGGCAACCACTCCCCACCCCGTCATCGAGGGAGTGGATGCCTTGAAGACTCATCCAGTAAATGAGCCGCGCCTCCACGCCTCCCTCCCTTTACGGGGAAGGCACGAGTCGCCTCTTTACTGCGATGTGACGCATGCGTGTGAAAACCGCCCCATGCATGCCGACCACGTCACGCACGCACCTCCACCCCACGCCACGCATGTGGGTCGTGGTAAGCACAGTGCGCGAAAAACTTACCGTGGTAAAAACCGCCCCGCCTGCCCGCGCACCGTTTTGGGCCTGACCCAACAACGTGTCGCGCTTATGTGTGGCCCAGGCCTGGGGGCTCCTGTCGATGTACAAAAATAGGGGCACGTTTTCGTACCCCTTTACCTATGCACGGGAAGTCAGAGCCACGCCCGTGACCACACCGAGCAGAGCAAGGGAGGTAAGCCAAGGTAAGATCGAAGCCCAAGACGAAGCAAAGCAACGACAAGGACCAAGGCCACAAAGATCAGATGGGCAAAGCAGGTTTCCCCAACAAGACCCTTGCCGGGGCAACTCGCCCACGCCAGCCGACTGAGCCACCCTCGAGCCCACCAACACTCGACAAATGCATTGGACAGGGCTCGGGAGGCACCTCTGTGCTGGAATGCAGATCTTCGTGAAGACAAAGAAAATTCAAGGTTAAATGAGGATAGGAAGGCAGCCTTCCTCACGAAAGAAACCCACAAGACCCCTGGCAAGATCCTTGCCGGGGACGCCTGCACGCCACAGAAAGATCCTTATCGGGCCACCCGGCAAGGCCCTCGCCAAGCGCACCAGCAGGACCACCATCAGGCCCACAACAACCAAGTCTCTGCCGCCGTTTGCATCCAGCTGCCGACCCAACCAGCTGGGCAGGCACCTGCGTGGCGACATGCATCACTTTGTGGAGACTCCACCAATGCGCCACCTGAGCTGCCTGCCTTCCTACATGGCACCGCAATCATCGCTTGCCAGGGCGCGTGTCGAAGCTTGGAGGAGCAGCGACGGACGGGGCGGGCCTCGCCCCCGCCCCCGATAAAGTGGAGGGGCACCTAAGCCTCGCATTTAATGCGCTTTGTCCTGTAATACCAGGATAACCTCGCAACACTATTGCCTTTCCACCTCCTGTGTGCAACTGTGGCAACCCCTTTTTCTATAAAAGGAGGCCCAAGGCGACGAGGGGAGGGATTCGGCTTTTTAGAGCTTGTTACACCCCGTATCTAGTTCGAGAACTCAGAATACATCCACCAAAGCAGTACTAGGGTTTTACGCATCCTCAGTCGGCCAAGAATTCCAACAAGTTGACGCCGAAGTGGGAAGGCCCTTATCAGGTAATACGAGTCACCAGGCCGGGTGCAGTCTGCTTGGAGACCGAGGATGCCATACTAGTGAGCAACTCCTGGAACATCGAGCATCTTCGCAAGTTTTACCCATAAGGCGTGGCTTGCCGGGCCTCCCGGCAAGCCACCTTTTGTACGAGCTTTGCCGACAAGGCATGTGACCCTCTGTACAAAGCCAGGCGCAGACCCTGAGCATAAATAAATGAAGCACTGGCGCCTAAGTTATAGCATGCATGCTAGGTCAAGTCTCATCCTTGGTTAGGGTTAATTGTGCTTAGCGGTGGCTAACCCCTAGCTTATAGGTCGAGTGTGTGTCTCTCTACTCTTCTCTGTCTTCTTTGGTTCGTAGGACACATGAGTATCCTTGCCGAGCTGCTTTGGAAGGAAGGGGACGGACCGGCGTCCGGACCCCGGCAAACCAGTATTGTCAGGGGCTACAAGAGCAAAGATCCACCCGCAGCAAGCCAAGGTTGCCGGGGGCTGCAGATTCAGATAAGTTCTCTATCCCTTATCATGCGTTTCGTTCTAGACTGAGGTATGTGAAACCTCGTTTTATCCTTAGGCTATCGTGCTCCCATCATTTCGGGCCCTAGGACTCGTTTCCTGGGACCGAGTTTGGTCTTAGTCGCGGCAGCAAGGAAATGAAACGAGGAGCCTAAGCCCACCTCATCCCTGCCTCCACCAAGGGCGTGAGAAAGGTCGAGCGGTGTGGGTGGACGGCAAGGCCTGTTACCGGGCGAGAAAACGTTAATCTTAAAGGTAACAAGGACTTACTCCTTGTCGTGGGTTTTACCTGCGAATGAAAAACCCGGCAAACATCCCTTTTTCATTAAAAAACATCCCGTACAGGTATAGTTCATATGAAATGAAAAACATGAACAAGGGGATTACAAGTTCTAAAGTTAACAAAGGCCCGAAGGCTTACAAGACTAAAAAGAGATAAGATGCCCGTAGTCCCTTTTCTTGTCCCTCTCCGCAGGAAATGGAACAAGAAAGCAGAAGGGCAAAAGGGGCGCCTAGGCGAGCTACGAGTGGCAGAAGACACCAAGGGGACATCTTGGTGGCCGTACAAGAGCTGGATGGTGATGGCGGCGCCGGAGGCAGAGCTCGAAGACGAGGCGGCAGGACATCGGTACGCGACGAAGGCGTCGGTGCCCGCGTACTCCGACTTGATGGCCTTGCCGCCCGCCATCTTTATCTTCCGCAGCCTCCCAACACCAGCCGCCCAAGGAGACGACCCCAACAAGTTCAAGGAGCCGGCGACGCGGATGATGGGGTCGTCGGTGCCGCTCGGAGCGGCGCCCGACGCCTAATCGGACCCGTCATCCTGCCGCCCGCTAGCCTCGTCGTCGCTGCCGTTGTCCTCCTCGCCACACTTGCTCGAGGAGGAGTCTTCCTCGTTAGAAGAGCTCTCCACACAGCACCTTACGTGAGTCCTGATGTGCCCGAAGATCTTGACAGAGAGGAGGCCACCCTCCATTAGTTTGAAATGGAGAGTGAGCCCATCCGTCAAGCTGTGGAGGCGAGCAAAGGTCTTCCACCCTCGATGGAGATACATGACGTGAGGGTTGGGGAACTCGACGTTGGCCCATGTGTCGTCGTTCCCGCAGCCCCCCATGCGGCGGATCCAGCTCCATCTCCCGCGCGAATGGAGTTGGGAGGCGAAGGCGACGGCGCGGTGGATGGCACAGCCAGACGAAGAATTCGCAGGTGTTATCCCCGGCATGGCCCTCCATCGGAGGAGGAACTGCTGGCGGAGGAGAGGCTGATCAGCCGCCCTGTCCTCCTCTTCCCCCGAGCGCTACGCCCTCTGCCCCGGCCTTGCACACAGCCTCGCCCCCTCCCCCTTCCCCTCGTGGCCGGCTCTGCCAACACGGTCTCAGGGGGAGGAGGGACACGTTGTCGAGCGGCGACCCTCACCGCCACCGTTGAAGGACTAGGATTCCCTTTCTCCATGGTGAATGAATGGAAGGAGCGGAAGCACAGGGAGGTAGAAGATGAAAGAATGCGGGATGCCATCCCCCCTTCCTCCTCTTTATAAAGGAACGGGGTTGGGGCTCGGCCGCCCCGCTCGGCCAATCAAGGAACGGGGTTGGGGCTTGACCGACCCGCTGCCACAACCAGCGACGGCCCGGCTTCCCGCCTCCACCGCCTGCCACCCCGAGTGCATGAAAGACGCGTGGCAGACATGCAGAACCGAGGGGACGGGTGAGGCAACCACTCCCCACCCCGTGATCGAGGGAGTGGACGCCTTGAAGACTCATCCAGTAAATGAGCTGCGCCTCCACGCCTCCCTCCCTTTACGGGGAAGGCGCGAGCCGCCTCTTTACTGCAATGTGACGCATGCGTGTGAAAACTGCCCCATGCATGCCGCCCACGTCACGCACGCACCTCCACCCCACGCCGCGCATGTGGGTCGTGGTAAGCACAGTGCGCGAAAAACTTACCGTGGTAAAAACCGCCCCGCCTGCCCGCGCACCGTTTTGGGCCTGACCCAACAACGTGTCGCGCTTATGTGTGGCCCAGGCCCGGGGGCTCCTGTCGATGTACAAAAATAGGGGCACGTTTTCGTACCCCTTTACCTGTGCACGGGAAGTCAGAGCCACGCCCGTGACCACACCGAGCAGAGCAAGGGAGGTAAGCCAAGGTAAGATCGAAGCCCAAGACGAAGCAAAGCAACGACAAGGACCAAGGCCACAAAGATCAGATGGGCAAAGCAGGTTTCCCCAACAAGACCCTTGCCGGGGCAACTCGCCCACGCCAGCCGAGTGAGCCACCCTCGAGCCCACCAACACTCGAAAAATGCATTGGACAGGGCTCGGGAGGCACCTCTGTGTTGGAATGCAGATCTTCGTGAAGACAAAGAAAATTCAAGGTTAAATGAGGATAGGAAGGCAGCCATATCTAGTTCGAGATTTTAGAGCTTGTTACACCCCGTATCTAGTTCGAGAACTCAGAATACATCCACCAAAGCAGTACTAGGGTTTTACGCATCCTCGCGGCCCGAACCTGGATAAACGAACCGCGTGCTCTCTATTAGACCCACTCTTCTCTCAACCCCGCGCCCTGCAACCGTAGTAGGGATTCTTGTGATCCCATAGGTGTCGTTTCCCACCGACACACATCACATGTTTACCATGTTGTATATGAAACTCATTTTGGTAAATGAGTTCAGTAGTAAAGTGGACAGGATAATAGCATGAAACAAACATATATCTATGTACCATGGTCACTTTATGATCTATATCATTCTAGTTTTTGTTGCCAAATCAAGATAGTGACACAGTTCAAATAATATTTGTTCAAGACAAAGCAGAATAGACAGAATATAAGTATGGGTAACTATAGAGCAATAATAACACTTGTAATGTGCATGACATGAGAACATAACTATTTATGTAATTGAAACTGAAATCAACATAGAGCAGGTTACAACACCAAACCAGTTAAAGAAACGGGTTTAAAACATACCTGTTGCGCCATTGGAGTTTCAATTCCATCCTTCAAATCTGAAAATAGTTGGTATGAGTAAATACAGTAATGCAAGAGCAAAGGAGTATGAACCATAGCTACAGAACCTGACCTGAGGGCAAATCTTCTTCTCCTTTAAGCGTTGAGTTGGGATTCGGAGTGGTGGTCCTCGTGCTTTGGGCACTGCAGTTCCCTTAACAACTGCTCGTGTTTGGGTGCTCTGTGGTGGAGACGGTGCTGTGTCAACTGGAACTGGTTTACTATTTTCCGGAGTTTGGGTTAGAAGGGGTTTAGCTGGTTCTCTGTCCAACTAGGTAGGGGTACAATCTGCGAGAGTCTGGCTTATGTGTGGTGGATCTGGTCCTTGGGCAAGTACAACCGTGGTTCTATCTGCATCAACTGGTAACACTATCTTTTCTGAAGACCATGTTGTTACTCCCTTAGATACTGCCATCACGCTCTCCAATTCAAATGGCTGATAAACAAGAAAAGTAATTGAAAGTATAGACATTGTATGATAGACAGGTGCAATGGATAGTGGGGAATAAAAGAGGGCATGCAATAATTCATATTTATGTTGTCTAACCAAACAGGATAGCATGACACAATTTCACATATATGATGGCTAACTAAACAGGATAGCATGACATAATTTCACATTATGATGGCTAACTAAAAAAGATAGAAAGACATAGTTCAAAATATGAGACTATGTAAACAGGATGACATGACATAACTATACAATGTGTTTATTAAATATGTTGGCATGCCATAATTCACATACATTCACGGATAGAATGCCATAATTCAAACTTTGATGACTGTAAACACTAAAAAGGATGAGATGATATAACTATATGATGTCTTTATTAAATGGGTTGCCATACCATAATTCAGATTGATGATGTGTATGTACTATGTAAACATGATGGCATGATATAATTCAAATATATGATTTATATAGTAAGCAAGTAAGCAGATGGCAATCCATATATGATGTAAAAACTAAGCAATGCAAGACAACATGCATGACATGGGTAATATAACCCTGCCAAGTTTGAGCATAGAACTCAATGATTCGACACAAGGGGAGCCAAAGAATATTCTCAAGTATTAGCAGCTGAGTTGTCAATTCAGCCACACCTGGAAACTTAATATCTACAGCAAAGTATTTAGTAGCAAAGTAATATGATAGTAGTGGTAACGGTAGCAAAAGGCAATGATAGCAAAAGTAATGTTTTTGGTATTTTGTAGTGATGATAGCAATAGCAACAGAAAAGTAAATAAGCGAAGAACAATATATGGAAAGCTCGTAGGCAATGGATCAGTGATGGAGAATTATGCCGGATGCGGTTCATCATGGGTGACACAGAACTAGCTCCAATTCATCAATGTAATGTAGGCATGTATTCCGAATATAGTCATATGTGCTTATGGAAAAGAACTTGCATGGCATCTTTTGTCCTACCCTCCCGTGGCAGCGGGGTCCTAGCGGAAACTAAGGGATATTAAGGCCTCCTTTTAATAGAGTACCGGACCAAAGCATTAACACATAGTGAATACATGAACTCCTCAAACTACGGTCGTCACCGGTAATTATCCCGATTCTTGTCACTTCGGGGTTAACGGATCATAACACATAATAGGTGACTATAGACTTGCAAGATAGGATTAAGAACTCTCATATATTGATGAAAACATAATAGGTTCAGATCTGAAATCATGGCACTCGGGCCCTAGTGACAAGCATTAAGCATAGCGAAGTCATAGCAACATCAATCTCAGAACATGGTGGATACTAGGGATCAAACCCTAGCAAAACTAGCTCGATTACATGATAAATCTCATCCAACCCATCACCGTCCAGCAAGCCTACGATGGAATTACTCATGCACGGCGGTGAGCATCATGAAATTGGTGATGGAGGATGGTTGATGATGACGATGGCGACGGATTCCCCTCTCCGGAGCCCCGAACGGACTCCAGATCAGCCCTCCCGAGAGGTCTTAGGTCTTTGCGGCGGCTCCGTATCGTAAAACGCGATGAATCCTTCTTCTTTATTTTTTTTCTCCCAGAAAGCAAATATATAGAGTTAGAGTCGAGGTCGGAGGAGCTCCAGGGGGGCCACGAGGTAGGGGGGCGCGCCCTAGGGGGGCAGGCGCGCCCCCCACCCTCGTGGCTTGGGTGTGGAACCCTGGTCTTCATCTTTTGCATGGATTTTTTTTATTATTTCCAAAAAGATGTTCCGTGAAGTTTCAGGTCATCCCAAGAACTTTTGTTTCTGCACATAAATAGCACCATGGCAATTCTGCTGAAAACAGCATCAGTCGGGGTTAGTTCCATTCAAATCATGCAAGTTAGAGTCCAAAACAAGGGCAAAAGTGTTTGGAAAAGTAGATATGACGGAGATGTATCAACTCCCCCAAGCATAAACTTTTGCTTGTCCTCAAGCAATTCAGTTGATAAACTGAAAGTGATAAAAAAAACTTTTACAAACTCTGTTTGCTCTTGTTGTTGTAAATATGTAAAGCCAGCATTCAAGCTTTCAACAAAGATTATGAGCTAACCATATTCAAAATAATGCATAGGTAGCATTGTCTGCTCTGAATACCTTGTTTTCACTCCAGATACTTCCATCACCGCTTCAAATGGCTGATGCACAGGAAGAGTAGTTGAATATACAAACGTTGTCGCCAAATGGAACACGTAATACAAAAAAAATGATAGTATGATATAATTCACATACATGATGATTGGCTAAACATCATGGCATTACATAATACACATATATAATGCCTTTGCAACAAGATAGCATTGTATCATTCACATATATAATGTCTTGCAACAAGATGGCAATGCATAATTCACATATATGGTTATTAGACACTGAACAGGTGGCATTCGCACAAAGCATGTCTAAACTAATCAAATGACATAGCAATGTGAGACACCATACGCACGATATGAGCAACATAACCCTGCCAAGTTAGAGCATACACATCGGGGGGGAATAGGACTACTCATCTGTCTCTGAGTCCTCCTCTCAGGAGCTATCCGTAACCAGCGAGATATGCGCTTCATCAGATAGCATAGTCTGCTCTGAAGACCTTGTTTTCACTCTAGAATTTGCCATCACCGTGTCAAATGGCTGATGCACACAAAGATTAGTTGAATGTACTAACATTGTTGAAAAAGTAATATGTAACGAAAAAAAGGATGGCCTGCTATAATTTACATATAAGATGACTGGCTAAGTAGGATGGCATTGCAGAATTCACATATATGATGCCTGGCTAAACAAGATGGTGTTGCATAATTCACGTAAACGATGAATAAACTAAACAGATGGCATTCGCACAAAGGATGCCTAAACTAAGTAGATGGCATATTTGATGTATAAAGTTAGCAATGCAAGACACCATATGCAGGATATAACCAACATCAGCATGCCAAGTTAGAGCGAAGACCTCAGGGGGTAAATAGGAGTTGTCTTCTCCTTCTGAATCCCCCTCAGAACAGATATCTTCCTCTCGATTACAATCCAAAATGCGTGGAGGGGGGGCTGCCTTTGCGCCTACCATGGAGCGATGTCTGCATGAAATTTTATTACCACACAAGGCTCGTCTCTTTCGCTCTACATGTTTAGTTCCATTGTTTACAATAATTGTCATGAATAGGAATAAAACATAGTGAGGTTATGTAAGGAGTGCATGCAGAAATCCAGACTGATGGTAGCAACCGGTGGATAGACCCAAAACCATCAATAGCAGGCAGATAATGGCTTCAGTTAAAAACTATAGATAATGGCTTCTTTACTGTTTGTTTCCCACCCAACATGAAACTCATAGTAGACACCGGAGATTAACTAGATAGTAGATAGATACTATTGATAGCGGCCCTGATATGTACCCCACAACCATTTAAAAACTCATGTTTGACCATTAGTTTGGAGCCGACTCAGAGTCTAATCGGTGAACAGGATGATAAAGTAGCATGTAATATTAAGTGATGCATAACGTAAGCAGACACGAAAGAGTGCGAGCTCTCTTGCGGACCCGTGTAGTCCTCGAGGTCATCTTCTCGGTTGATGATGGTAATGCAGTTTTCATGGCTGCCAGCGGCGGGGAAGAAGATCTGAGGCGGCGAAAGATAGTATGGAGGCCAGATCCCTACTGTGCTGGACACTTCTGTCGTTGGAGCAGCTGAGCTAGGGTGGACGACAGCGCAGCAGGAGTGGGAAAAACCACGCAAGGTTTTCTTTGACAACTACCTGTAAGAGAAGTAATTCTCTAAGGGCTCGTTTGAATTGGAGGATTCCAACAATGCAGGGATAGGAAATAGACAGGAATAGGATAGGAATGCATGTGCAAAACAGAGAATTGAAAAACACAGGATTTCTCCCAATCTGGGTGTTTGATTCACAACAATTGGAAGATCATAGGATGCAAATAAGCATGGTGAGATTAAGTCAAACCACAAGAAAATGTACGGTTATAATGCTATTATGCTACTATCTCTTAGTCTTGTGCTTCATGAATAGGAATTTGAAAAGGAGGACAAGTGAAAATTAAAATTTCTGCATTTTTTCTTTCAAGGAGACACTAAAGGAACAAATCCGTGTGCTGAGTGGACAATATATATATACCATGTAGAGTAAAATAGAGATGCAACAAGTGTACAACCTCTTTGGCGAAGCCATGTCGATCTCAGTGTGATTGGGTTGGCCGGTGAGGATGCTCTGACTGACTTTGCTATCGGAGGAGGGGAAGAAGATCTTAGGCGTCTGGAGATGGAGCCCGAGGTACTACTCCATTGTGATGGAGGGTTTCATCGTTGGAGCAGCTCGGGTGAGTTGTACGACGCCGAGGCTGAAGTAGGACAAGAGAGACAACGAACAATGTTAACCTGAGTGGAATTCTAATAGCATCTCCAATACATGACGTAAAATACATAACCACAAAGTGCTAGATGTAAAATACATCAGTCGCACATCTCTGAACTTAACTGTCGAAACTGAACTTAACTATCGAAACTAAACTTAACTGTCGAAACTGAATGCTCTAGCAAGGTGAGGCTACACGTCGGTCGACTGACTTTTTCATCTCTGGTCAGTCCATTTTGCAGCCGTTGGATACGAAATCAAGGGCATGCGGTTCATCTTCAACCTCCACCCCCTGAGCCGCCAG